>NC_092515.1:20207686-20390186 GCF_047511675.1 Marmota flaviventris | reverse complement strand
GTCCCCAGACCTTCCGATCCCCTTGCCAGGCTTCATCTCTCACTGTGCCTGCAGCATTGGTGGCTCCAAGGCAGCTGCTTCATCTTCATGAGCTTCCAAGACAGTTTTCAAACAAACAGCTGGTACCATCGGTGGTGACACCCAGAAGATCAGCAGCATGCCGTGCTCTGTGGGTATCCTGACTGCTAATTTGAAGTGGAAGAAAGAGGTGCTGTAATGAGCCGGCTTCTCCTCTTTAAAGTGGATATCCAACCTGCCTTCCTTAGAATCCCGAATTAACTCCATAGGGAACATTAACCAAAACAGGAGTTAACACTCGTAGGTACCAGCTCTTGTGCCGTCCCTGCCATGGGTTGGCGTCTGGATCTAGTGCTGAACCTTAGCTAAGCAAAGCAATCTTGGGAAATTTTTGCAGAAATGCCCAGGCCTGAACCTAGTCACCAAAAATGCAGGTTTCATTGGCCTGGGATGAGACATAGACAGGGAAATTCTTTCTCACAAAGCTTTGTTTTTCTTTTTTAATTTTTTTTTTAGTTGTAGATGGATACATTAACTTTATTTATTTTTTGTGGTGCCGAGGATCAAACCCAGGGCCTCACACTTGCTAGGCGAGTGTTCTACCACTGAGCCACAACCCCAGCATGTCCTAGTTTTTCCTAATGCAAAGGCAAGACTCAGAATCCCTGTTCTGGCCTCAGACATATTAATCTTGGAATCATTAAGAACGTCAAAATTCTGACCCTACGTGCTTTTGTGTAGGTGGGTCTTTGGAAATGAAAGCAAAATAAAACTCTAAAACATTCACTTGGCAATTCATTTTAAAATAACCGTTAACCCAAGAGATTCTTATAGATATAGAATATTTTCATGAAAAAAAAATAGAAATAGGTTAAAAAAACAAAAACTAGTGACAAGAATGGCATCTCTGTCACTTTTGTACCTTTTGCAAACTTTTGTTTTGATCAAAAGGCTTCTAAGGGCTTAGATCTGCTTCTACATTTGGTCTGTTGCAAGACGTGATTGATTGCTGTTTAAATCTAGGAAGACAATCTGACCACCCTCAGATGCACTTGGAAAAAGGAAGTTGATGTCATTAGTCCTTTGAGGTCATTGTGGATATTCTTTGATACTACACCAAAACTCAGGAGCTGTCCCCCCCCACACACACCAAAGGTTAGTTGCAATGTAGAATCTGAAAATAATGGTGAACCTTTTGGACTCCGTTCCATTAAAACCTTGTGTTCTCTCTTAATGTTTGAATAACATTTTTACCCTTGAAGAGTTTAGTAACATCTAGCATTGGTCATTTGGAACATATCTATTCCATGAGACATGCAGATCTTCCAATGTTGACACAATTCATTATACAATATTAAACAAAAAAAGTCGCATTCATTAGTATCACTTTAAGTATTGGAAAGCTGTCAAGCCCATGGTGGCTTCTACGAGTTTTTCAAAATTTCTTGAAAGCTTGAATTTTATCATTGGCAACAAATACTGTCAGTTATTTTACTGGAAGTGACAGAATTAATTTGTTCATTTTCCAGAGAACGTCTGCCAAATAGTCAAGTTTGAATACCCAGAGTTTGTCTATCGGTTGTTCTTTCAAATAAAAATGGTACTTCTTGAAGAAGGCAGCTAACTCAGCTCAAAATTCCAGAGATCCTACAGGTGCCTTGAGGAAGTGTCAGACTTCACTATGGGCAGGAGTGTGTCATGCCCATGTGCCATTTCGTTGCGAAAGCTCATGCTCAAAGATTGAGATTTAATAAAATGAAAGACTTCTCATTGCTACATCAGATATATTATTTATTTCTTGAATCCACAATCCCTTTAACATTCATTTTTCTTTTACTGTGACAAAATATATGTAACATAAAATTTAGCATCTTCACCATTTTGAAGTGTACCAGTTGCAGTAAAAACACTTTCACGTGGTTGGGTAGTGGTCATCACTATCTATCCGCTAAACTCATTTAATCTCCCCTGATGAAGTGAATGTTCTAGGTGTTTTCTAGTTTCTATATTGAAAGATCCACTTACACAAAAGCACTTAGGGTCCTCAACGACTGTCAGAATTTTCACCTTCTTAATGGTCCCAAGACAATATGTTTGAGACCCACTGGTCTAGAATAGAGAGTCTCAGTCTTGTCTTTGCATGAGAATCATCAGGGCAGCTTTGTGAGAAAGAATTCCCATGTCTGTGTGCCATCCCCAGCCAACGAAGCGAGAATCTCTGGTGATTGTAAATGTCAATGTCTGATATTAAAAATGAATTGCGGCAAGATTTCCGTCCTTTTAAAGAGTGAATAATATTCCATTATATGCACACACCACATCAAGTGCATCCTTAACTGAAACTACACGCACCACAGCAGAGAACACAATCACAACCAGCATAAATTTGTGCTCAGTGGTCAACAGCTTGATCCGCTGCTGGTAGCAAATTATATCTATTATTATGAAAATAGTGTTGCCCCTTAGATCCATGGAAGTGTCTCAGCCAATTTGTAACCTGGACTCTACGTTGAAATGTCTACTTCACTAAGCACAAAGCAAAAAGAAAAAGCAACTAGTGTCCTTTGGTCAGAGACAATCACCACCAGCATCTGAGGCTGGTGTATTTCCTTCCAATATTTTCTTAGAAAAACCGTGTTCCTGAAATGTTCTGTCTTTAGGATGCAGGGCAAGAACTAAAAGACACCTTGCTGGACAGATTTTTGCATTCTCTCTACAAGCTCTATAAAAATAGGAGACAGGCTTGGGACTAAATGCACCTTTTGAAATATGCATCTAATTAATTTTGTAGAAGTATTTAGGGGATCTTTGTCTTTCATTTGTGCACCATACCATGTTGGTACAAACAACATGATAATTCTGGATTTCTTATCTGTCAACTCTTTTGTTTCTAAAATGTGAGAAAGCTGGCATCACACTAGCTGCGGGGAGGTTTGCATGATGTGCTCTAGTTTAGATAAGAGTCCCCCAGAGTTGAATGTGTTGAAAGCTTGGTCACCTGTTTATTGAGAGGTGGTGGAACTCTTAGGATGTGTGACCCAGCACAAGAAAGTTAGGTCAACAGGGGCATGGCCTTGGAGGGAATATTGGGATACTAGCCTGTGGTGAGGGGAAGAGCCTCCTTTGCCACATGGGCCCCCCCACCATGATGGAGTGCTTTGCACAGGTCTAAAGGTAATGAGGCCAAGTGACCATGGACCGAAAACCTCTGAACTGTGAGCCAAAGTAAAACTTTCCTCCTTTTAAGTGGATTCTCTCAGGTATTTTGTTACAGTCATGGAAAGCTGACTAATATACCTAGCAAGGGGTGGGCACAGAATAGGTTATGTCCATGCATTAGTTATCTTTTAATAGGATTCTGGTGGAAGTAACAATGATAGTCATAGTAATGAGCATGCCTCCTGGATGCCTTATCTCATTAGAGTTTCACAGGTGAGGAGAGTCAGAGGTTGGATCACCCATCCCCCCTTATCAGATGAGGAAATGGAGGCTCACACATTCTGAGTGACCACCCAAGGCTGCACAGAGGACATGGATGCAGGACTCAGAGCCACTAGCATTGCTAGGAAAACTAAACATAGCTATTGGAATAAAGCATCTTCTCCTCCATATCACCTAAAATCACTTCATGGCTGTCAGGAGCATGTGGGGCCTCTTTGGGCACCGAGCTCTGGACAGGTCACTGAGGCTTCAAGGATCTGTAAGCCATACTCCAAACATCTGCAGCCGTGGCTACAGCTGAGGGCTATTACCAACCGGATACACAACTGGGGATGTGACGTCATTTGTGTTCCTGCCATCTAAATCCCCCTCTGTCCAAGCCTGCAGGACATTCTTTCACATGCACAAATATTTATAGGTGTAAATTCAGCAGAGCGGAAGGGTCCTGTCAGGTGGGCAAGGCACACAAGAATTCGAGACCAAGGCCATCTCGAAGTGACACTGACTCTGCGAGCCCACAGTGGGGATGGACAGGCGTCCCTGACGTGCAACTCAGAAGCCCTCCTCCTCAGGAGGAGGGTGCTGGCCTTTGGGTGGTGTAAGCGATGGAGATCTGAGTGGTCTCCCCACCGCCCTTAGCTGAGGTTCTGTGGGCTCCCCAGAGCCCTTGGAGGACAGGAGCAGGAAAAGACAAGGCAGTAACTAAAAGGGCGTTAACCTGGGCTGCCCACTGCACCTGCTCCCACCAGACTTACAAAGGAACGCTTAATTCCCACAAAACGGTAAACAGATGTAGTCCTCTCAATAAAACACCAATCTTTAAAACCCGTCATCCTGGCCAAATGCCATGGCCCTCCCTAATAAACACGGAAGGCTGTGTGGAGGGCTGGATTCATTAATACCCACAGGTTCCTGACCTTTTCCTGGGCACATGGACAATCAGTCCCCCTAAGACAGATGACCCACTGGCTTGCGTTCTTCTATGATGTATGTGTGTCCTTCTTATGCAAGAGACATGGGACAAGGATCCAAGTCCCCAAGTGGGCCTGCTTTCTGTTCCAGAATAAAGTAAACATAAAAATAAAACCATTGCACAACCAGAGCCTTCTAAGAAAACCAGCATTTGCATCGATGATGAAGGGAGTCTTGTTCTCTTTTTGCTAAAGCAGAGAAGTTTCATTTTCTTTTGGTTAAGCAATAACCCCCCTCCCACCCACCAAGAAATAGGAATTGAGTTTCTTCCCTGGGTTGGAAAAAAGGCCTGGGTTAGAGAGAATGGGAGCACTGTGCCTCTGTGCATGTGTTAGGAGTGGGCAGTGCCTCCAGATGGGGCTGGGAGAGGCTCGTATTCATGGGCAGACTAAGAAAGAGAAACACATGGATTGTTCTGGCTCCCATGAATCCCATTTTTACCCCCCAGAGCTATTTCCATGTACACTGGGCTCTTATCAACAGCAGGTCTGGTCCAATTGTCTTCTAATTCATATTAGAGTAAGAATGACTATTCCAAGCACTACGGAAAGAAGGGCTGGGAGGACACATGGACGGGAGTGTCTCACTTTGTTTTAGTAGATCATAGCCATGTTCCAATATCACAGCTTGAGATCACAAAAGGAAAAAAAAAATATGATGACTTGGACCATTTAGAAACATAATAGAAAATGAAAAGTGCAGGAAAGGAGCAGCGATAGACAGTATGTATGAAAACATAGATCCTGGAACTTTTTAATCTGGGACAATAGAAACATCACAATTGTTCATTATCGAGGTAGAAAATAAAAACAGAAAAAAACATTGGAGTACGATTCCTCATTAAAACAAAAGAAAACAACAACATCAACAAAAAAAGCCTCCCCCCGGACTTGGGTCAACTAGAAGCAGATGTTGGGATCTAGTTTCAAATTCTTTACCATATACCTGTGACCCGTCTTAATCAACTAAGTTCAACTTTGTTTCTGTGATGGATACTTTTAGGCTCCAATTTGACTAAGTAATGCCCACAACGCTGGTGAAACATTATTTCTTCATACATCTGGGAGGATGTTTCCAGAAGAGATTAACATTTGGACCAACAGACTGAGGAAAGAAGATTCACCCTAGTGGAGCACAGTAATTTGTGAGGCTGAGGTAGCAGGATCACAGATTCGAGACCAGCCTCAACAACTTAGTGAGAACCTGCCTCAAAATAAAATTTTCAAAGGGCTCGGATGCAGCTCCGTGGTAGAGCACTTGACTAGCACATGAAGAGCCCAGAGTATCATTCCTAGCACGGAAAAAAAAAAAAAAAGAAAGAAAGAAAGAAAGAAAGGTGATCGGCTCTCACCCATGTGGGTGGGCATCACCCAATTTGCTGAACCCCAGAGTTCGCAGACTGTTATGGTTTAGACATGAGGTATCCCCCAAAAAGCTCATGTGTGAGACAATGCAAGAAGGTTCAGAGGTAAAATGATTCCATTAGGAGATCTTTAACCTAACCAGAAGTCAGTCCTCTCGAGGGATGACTGGTGGTAACTGTAGGCAGCTAGGGTGTGGCTGGAGAGAGTCGGGCCCTGGGGGCATGCCTTTGGGGTTTATATTTTGCCCAGGGAACCAGAGCTCTCTGCTTCCCGGTTGTCATGTCCTCTGCCACACCCTTCCACCATGATGCTCTGCCTGTCTTGGGCCCACAGTTATGGAGACTGTCAACCCTGGACTGAGCCTCTGAAACTGAGAGCCAAAACAAACTTTGCTCCTCAGCCCTGTTCTTCTCATACATGTGGTCCCAGTGATGCAAAGCTGACTGAAACACAAGCCTTTGGCTCTGACTGAACTGTACCAGCAGCCTTTGCAGGTCTTCAGCTTGCAGATGGCAGATCATGGGATATTTTAGCCTCCATAATCACATAGGCCAATTCCCATAATAAAACCCTTCTTATATGTCTCTGTCTATTTCCTATTGACTCTGCTTCTCTGGGGAACCCTGCCTAACAGCATTCCCTATCTGTAAAGTGGGTATAAAGAAGCACATACCCCGCAGGGTATTGGGATGATTCCTACAGATGAATCTTAAATAGAACCCTGACCAGTCTCCAGCTTTTATTAAGCATTGAGTGACCTTCAGCTGTTGGTACAACTGCACCTTGGACGACTGTAAAATAAACTCCTTATAACTGAGAACACAGACTCTCAAAAGAAACATTGGCTTTCTCAGGGCCAGAGGGAGAGAGGTGTGGGAAGCCCCCCTTTCAATCCCCACCTTCCTGCCTAGCTCATGACCTATTCCACCTGCCCACCTGGGCAGAAGCTCCTTTATGGGTCCCTCTCTGGGGAGATGGATGAAGCAACAAATGGGCAGTTGAAGACTCAGGGATCCCTCTGCCTCCTCTTCTCACCTGAGAGTTCAGACAAGCCAGGACCCTCTGAGCATATCTTCACCATCTGGTCTCCTGCCACCTGGGGAGAGGTTCTGAGGGTACGGAAATGTGTGGTTCTGAAACTTGACATCCTAAACCCTACAACTTCAGAGTCACAATTAGAACAACTGAGATGGGGTCCAGGGATGTGTGTGTATGAAACCCAATCTCCTCGGTGAGTCTCATGATCTTCCTGGCTCAGGACACCTGGTGTAGGACGCCATAACCCTGAGGAACTGCCAAGGGCACAGCCTTGCCCGGCACCCCTCCTGCCTGTGTTCTCTCTTCCTCCCGGCTCTCGGTCTTACCTCCACCACACCGCAGTCCTCTGGACCCCCTGCCCTCCACAGGGATAATTCCAGGAGTCCAGTTTCCATACCTCATCTTGACTTTTACAAGTTCCCAGGATAAAAACATCTACACAAAGGTCACCTTCTAGTGTTCAATGAGCCCTGCACAAAGTCTCACCTTCTCCCACAGATGACCATGCTACCTGCTATCAGGAAGGCTTCTTTTGCTCCGGCTTCCATGAAGCTCGAAGAAAATTTAAACCTTCAAGTGGAACAACTAGATAGACCTACATGTTTGTTTATTCCTTCTCCATGTGAGGATTTCTTTTCTCTTTCAAAAGCATTATTCAAACAGACTATTGGGTATGTGGATTTCTCAAAAGCTAAGAGGAAGAGACTTCTCCGGTGGAGGTGAGAAAATTCCAAAGAAGCAGGACACAAGATCGCAGACTTAAAACCACCCAGTGTCAGTCTAGGAGTTTCTCTCAGTGACACGGATGCTTCAGTAAATGTCTCCAACTGTCACTTTTACTCTAAGGGGAAGAAAGCAACAGGGTCAGGCCAGTCCAGAGTCAGAATACCCAGGTTCTACACAGAGCTTGCCGTTGGTTACCTGTGTGATCTTCTTGTTCCTCAGCTATCTGATCTGTGAAACGGGGCCTGGAAGAACTCTGTGGTCACTCCTCCCTGTGCATCCGATGCTAGATAATTGCCACATGGACCATATGAAATAAAGGAAGCCAACATCCCTTGAACATAGCAAGGCACCTGCCTCTTTGCAGCATGGAACCAATAGAGTAAAGAAGAGGACCAGGGAGAGAGAGAGGAGGAGAGGGAAAGCAGACACTGGGAGGTGATATTGACCAAACCAAACTATGCTGTTATATCGTGTGCATGTACAAAATGTGCCAATGAGTCCCACCATTATGTGTAACTGCAATGCACCAATAAAAACATGAAAGCAGAGGAATGTTGGGGAAAATAATTTCATCTTCTATGTGTCTTATCCTGACAGCTGCAGGTCTACCTTAGAAGACTCACTAGGTGGATCCTTCCTTTAAGTGACATCATGCAGGAGACCTCTAGGTTTTCATCTCCCCACCCATAAACCAAAGAAGGAAAACCCCTGACTCAGGTCTCCAAGTTGATTGTGGTCAACAAAATGATGGCAGCTGACGCTGCTGACCCTTCCCACTTAACCCTCCCTGCAACTCTATGAAGAAAATGTAATTATCAACCTTATTCTACGGGCAGAGAGATGAAGGCACAAAGAGCTTAAGGAATTACCAAACGATTCAATCCCAGGTGGTCTGATCCTGGAATTAGGCATTTAACTGTATCCTTTTTAAGAGAGCATCTGGGAAATACCAACAAGAGCAAAGGTTTGTGTGTGCAAAAGATCTACTCAGGTCAGTTGTGCCTTGAGGGACCTGTGTTCCTTGTAGGCTCTGAGGAACCCAATTAAGATGGTGGAAGGGCCCACAGGGACCAGGCCAAAGGGAAGAGGGGTAATCACTGGTCACTATCAGGGCCCAGCAACCCTCAAGCCAAGCCATCTCCACCTCTGTGGTTTGGTCAGACATTCTGGGAAGACACTTCAGTCACCAATGAAGCCACACAACATGGAGGGATGGGTGAGGGAAGATGCAGAGCACAAGTCTTGAATGAGTCCATTAAGACACGAGAATAAGAGAAACGAACCTGTTTTCCCCATCTGGGAGAGCACCTTGTGGGTGTCCATGGGCACTGGGAGAGGTCTCTTCTGCTCTAGGTATTCACCTGGGTGCTGGTCACACTGGCCCATTCCATCAGGGTGGCCGGGCCCTTATAATCAGTGATCTTTGCAGGATGAATACCACACATCAAAGCAAGTGTCTGGAGAAAGGCAGTTACAGCATCCTCTGGGCAGGAGCAGCCATGTGGGACTTGAGAGCTGCCCAATGGCCTTTGCTCCTTAGCCCTCGGCCAGCACCAGTCAGCACCAGACCTTGATCTCAATTCTACACTAAATGATCCCCCCTTGGCTTTCACAGGACGGAATGAACTGTGCCTCCTTCAAAGATGAAGACACAGGTAGAGGCCCGTGGTGCCCGATTCCAATGCTGCAGGGGACACCTACCTCAACTGAAAACTGAGTAACGTGTGTGAGGGCTTGGTTGGTGTCCCTCTGTGAGCTCAGGGAGGCTGTGACAGACTCTGGTGGGCGTGCACAACACTGAACACAGTGGGTCTCCTAGAGAGAGGGACAGAAAACGAATGAATGAACCCAGTCCCCACGGCTCTTGCAGCTTCTGCCTTGAGACGTGTGTCCTTCCCGTGTTCCTCCACTCTTCCTGGCTCGCACCTCTCTGTTCTCTGCTTCTCTGTGACTGTTCATCTTGGTCTCTGTCTCTGTATGTTTGTTTCTCTGTGTCTCTGTCTCTCTGTGTGATGGTTTCTGTCTGCCCCCTGTCTCTTTTTCTCTGTTCATCTCTCTCTCTCTCTCTCTCTCTCTCTCTCTCTCTCTCTCTCTCTCTCACACACACACACACACACACTGGCCAAAAAGCTCCACCCACAGCCTCAGGCCCCAAGAGGCTCTGAGGGTTCCTGCCCCTCCTGCTGTCCAGATGTCCTGGCAGCAATGTCTGCTGGAGAGACTGGGAGGGGAGGGTTAAGCCCCCAGTAGCCAATGTTCCAAGCCCTTGCATGAAGCCAGACCCCCAGGTGTAGCTGGCTCGAGCCTCCCCTTCAGTGACCATAGCCCTCCTGGTGTCGTGGAGATGAATCCCACTGTGCCCAGGAGCCCGGGGCAGCTCCTGCAGTGATTGGCAGGTCTTTGTGGAGAAGCTCTCCTTTCCTGCTCCCTAGTCACAGCTGTTGCTGCCCATCGCATGGATCTGTGGGTCTCACCTCTGCATTGACAGTTACTCCACACCCATCCGAGACCTGCAGGGCTGCCCTCTGTCAATGGCAGAGACTCTGTTCTCGTTCCTGGGAGGGGGGATCTGGGTGTCCTGACACCTGCCGTTTCCACAGGGACTCCTGGTCTAATTTACCACCCTGCAGCTGCCTGGGTGCCTCCTCTGGTAGGTGTGGCCTTCTTCTCTCTCCTGCAAACAGAGCACCCAGCCATGGCTGAGAGGAGGGCCAAGGAGGCCTCAGAGGATCACCCACCTCCTGGAAATGCTAGGGTCAGTGGCACCCCCACGCTGCAGCCACCAGACCCCCTGCTCCCCTCCCCTTTGCAGGGTGCAGGTGGCTCCCTCCATTCCGGGACCCCTTTTCAGCCCTCTCACCCTTCTCGGCCTGCCATGATTGGGTGTTGCACTGCGGGATGGCCAGGTTTATCTGCTGTCAGGCACTTTATATCCTCCATAACTCTGCCTCCCAAGCCCTCCTGTGCATGTGTTTAATTTTTACAATCAGGAAGACGGATGGGGAGAGTGACAGCCCAGACACCCTGGAGGGGTGGGCTCCGGCCCTGCCTCAGCGGAACCTGTGCATGAATTCCATCAGGGACCCGAGGTTGTATTTTATGCATAACACCCCAGTGGTTTTTAAATCTCCTTAAACTTTTGATGACGGAGATAAAGGGAAAAAGAGGAGGCTGTGTAAATATGGAGCCACTATTTGGGAAGAGCTGCCAGGCCCTGTGGAGGGTGGAGTGGAGGACTACTTTTTACGGTCACTCGAGGTAAGTTCCTGTCTTCCATGGCCACACTGTGTCCCTCTTCCATCCAGTGGGCAGAACGATGAGAACTCCCAACCCCCACGTCCTGCTCTTTCCAAGACACACCCTAGGGTGATGGCGATGATAGTAATGATCACAGCAAAGAGAAGAAAAAACAGATAAAATGGAAATATTAACTGAGAATTAACGCTTCTGTTTAACATACTGCTTTTGATTGATCATCACTCACAATCTAATAAAAGCAACACCCTTGTTGGGCAAATGCAGCTCCACGCTGAGTCCCCTCGATGCCACCTTCCCTTGAATGGCCGCCCAGAGTCCTTCCTACAGGGCAGGTCTGCAGCCCTTATGCTGGCCCAATGGTCCAAAATTGCTAATCTGCTTACCCACGGTCCCTGTCTACCTGTCCATCTTTAAAAATAAAACAACAAAAGTAGTGACAGTTACGGTGGCTACTACTTGGCCATGACCCTATCATACATCTTCCAGTGGGAATATACCATTTTCTCCCTCTCACAGCCCAATGATGCTGATAATTTTTGAAAGGAAAGCGAGGAACCAGGAGACAGGTGAGCGAGAAATGAAAGACAGAGACCGGGCAGAGATATACACAAGAGTTTTTTTGTCAGAGCTGATAAATAAAGGCACATCTCTCTCTATAGATGGAGAGAGGCAAAACAGGCTTAGGAATCACGACTTTTATGGGGCAGGCTCAGGGATTGGAGCTGGGCAGGTCCTAATGCCGGTGGCTAAGGGTGGGGTTGATATGAGGGAGGGGTGAGCCTTTCTCAGAAACGCCCTTGGGCGGAAAAGTGAAATTTTTCTTAAAATGGCCGTCCAGGTGCTAAGCAAGGAACTTACAATTTTATGATGCTCATTCCACAAGTCTCAGGGAGGAAGAGGAGGCTGGTCGAGGTCACACTGACAATCAGTTCTGAACTCCAGGAAGTCATCCTCCTGGAGATCTTCCCCAGAGGGGGTTTAAGTGACTTACAAGATGTGCCTCACACAACACTCCAGATATATCTCTCATTGTGGATAGTATGTTGTGGTTTGGAGTTTGCTTATGTCACCTTGGAGATAGGTAAAGCATCGGATTCCTTGTTGTGCCCCCAGAAGCCAGTATATGACATGTGGTTGTTTTGGGAGGACTCATGTTGGACTTAAGCCACCCAGCCTCCATTAGTTTAAATGGGTTCTGGGGATGTCTCTCCTGGCCCCCTGAGTGGTTGAACTGGATCCCATAATCAGAAAGGAATGTTCCCAAATGATATGGAAAGTCCTCCCTCTACCTGCTCCTTCCTCCTTAGTAAGATTTTCCTTATGCACACCATCAGGGTGCATGCTAGAGCCATACATCACTTGGGGATCAATTGCATCCCCTGGGTTTCCTTCAAACTCCTTCAGTCTAAGAATAAAGTTTAAAAACTGAGTTCACAGAGGTAAGCCTGAGTTGGGCTCCCAGGAGTAGCTGCTACAGCAAACAATAAGTGTTTTATTCTTATATTTGGAGGGGAGCAGGAGAACCCCATAATATCAAGAAAAGTGAGCAGACAGACCCAGAGCTGAAACAGGACTGATCATAATCAATACCATCCAAGCTAATTCAATTCATTTGCTTTGTATTGAGTATGATCTTAATATACTAGGAGACATCAACTTTTATTAGGGTCTAGGAAATCATCTTTGAAAAGAAGCAAAATGGTATCAAATGCGTAATTTGAAAACATTGTTTTCAACATCTTTCCACTTCATTTAGCATTTTGAGGAATTGAGGCTATATCTTGTAGCTATCAAACTGAATTAATCACCTTCAGACCTGATGGAAGATAACTGGAACTCTAATTTAGAACTGCTTTTATTCTTGGAAGATGGTCTTTTCAGTTGGAATATGGGTATTAGTTAGAATTCCTTCCACTATTCATAAACTATTATCCTACCAATTTTTAATGGATTAGATCAGTATCATTGAATATATTAACCACTATCTATGGGTACTGACCACCTGGGATGCGGCTCAATTCAGATTGAGATAAAATTCAAATGGATTTCAAAGATTTAGTTAAAAAAAATGTAGAATACTTCAATAGTTTGGATATTAATGATGTGTTGAGATGACAAAAATTTATATGTAAATAAAATGCGTGATTAAAATGAATTTCACCTGTTTTATTTTTACTTGTTTACTGAAGCTCCTAGAAAATTTAGAATCCTATATTGACTCTCATTATTTTCCTGTTGAACAATGCCAGTCTACCCAATTAAACACCATGAAGTAATTGAATGATGTTTGTCCAGAGTTTTAAAATGACTCAAAGAATATGAAATGCAATTTTAAGTTTAAAAAAATTGGTAAAAATGCATATAGAGGATAATTAAAACCATGTAAACACACCTATGTGTTTACACGTATACAAACAGAATAAAAGGAAGAGAAGGAACTTAGCTGTTGAAGGAAGTTTATCTCGGACTATAATATGATAATGATAGTCTCCTTCATCCATTTCTAACTGTTCCTCAAAGAGCATTTGATCATGTTTATTATTAAATAAAAATAAATGTTATTTTGAAAGGAAATTATTTCCCATAAAAATTAGGATTGTTACATGCAGCTCGATGTTCTGCTCAGCACCGGCTAAAATAAATAATTTACAAGCACACTTCATCCTTAGTTCCCAGTAACATCTCATCATGGAATAAACTGTTTTCATGAGGAAATCAATCTCATGAAAGTACAGTTTTTAGTTAGATCACACACAAAATAATTCTTCAAATAAGCATCTATTTAACAACAAATGATGACCCGATTTAAAAAAAAAAAAAATGGTGGTCACTATTGCAACATTACAGTGGGAAGAGAGAGTCCATTATCAAAGTTGGCTCAGCCAGAATTCATTTCTGGTTGTTAGAAGCAAAAAAGGAAGAAGAAGAAGAAAGAGGAGGAGGAGGAGGAGGAGGAGGAGGAATGGGAAAATACCTGTGAGCTCCTAATAGCTAGTCTTCTGGATGGGCTTCTTTTGAATTAAGGATTCTTGAAGCTAGAGAAGAGTTATTATCATAATGGTTCTGGCCTAACTTTTTGCCAATTTACTTGACTTTCTCAAGGAGCTTTGTTGCAATGGATGAAATTTACTTGGAAATCCTGAATTCCTTTTGGGTAGCACAGTCTTATCCACCCACTTACCCATCCATCCAACCATCCAACCATCCACCCACCAATCTACCCACCCATACATCTACCCATCTCACCTATCCATCCATCATCCAACCATCACACCCATCCATCCATTCACCCCATACTTCTGACCACCAAATTTTTATAGAGAGTTGTTGACTCTGGCTGTAGCTTCTGGGGACATAACAATGAACAAAACTCTGCTCCCAGGGAGCCTATATTCTAGGAGGAGAAGTCACACAATTTAACAAATTAAAATGTCATCACGATGATTTCAGAAAATGACCAATGCTTTGAGGAAAATAACATAGAATAATGGAAAATAACCAAGATGCACTACTTTGAATAATCTCCTCCATAGGTGAAACTGGAGCTCATGGATCAATGTAAGAAGATGGTTGATTAAATCCAAGGCACAGAGAAGGGCAGGTGCAAGTTTTCTGAGGCAGGAAGCCCTTTGGTCTGTTTGAGGAACAAGGAGTCCAGTGTGGCTGGCTGGTGTGGGCAATAGACGAGGCTAGAGAAGTGGACAGGGTGACATTATTCTAATGTCAGTGGGAAGACAGGAGAGGTTTGGGCATGGACATTAATACCTAATTTCCATACCTAAAACCACTCTGACTGCTTGTTGTGTGAACAAGGAGTTGCCAAGGGTGAGAGGGAAGCAGGGGAGCCTAGTGGGGAGTCTTCTGCCGTCCTCCAGGTGAGAGACAAGGGAACCTGATGGCTTATCGCTCAGAACAGTCATTTTCCTTGGTTCCATTGAGAGCACACAGGCTTAATTAGGAATGGCCTATGAAAAAGGAATGTCAATTTATAGCTTCCATCCTTCTGAGGGGGTGGTATAGGGAGAGCACCCTGCAATGTCAGATCATCTGATGGATTCCTTAAAATATTCAAATGTCCCAAATCACATTATAAGCAAGAAAAATAAAAAAAAAATTTTAAAAAGTTCCCTTCAAAGTTCCCAGAGGTTGGATTCCACTCAGTTTCCCGGCTCTTCCTTTACCTCAAATGCTTCCAGCTGGAGCTGGGGGAAACAGATGCGTCAACACAGTTCCTGCCCACGAACGCTTCCCAGCGACCAGGAAGCAGGTCGTCAATTGTAATCTCCATAGAAAACCTGCTTCTGTCAGACGCTTTGCAAACCCCACGTGGCTGGGCCATCTCTGGGAAGGGGTTCCCACTGGCGGTAACAAACAGCAGAGCGCCCCCAGCAGGACGGTCCCCAGAGAGATGGCAAAGTGCCCCAAATTCCCTGGGGTCTCGGGGCGCACGTCCTGCCCTAGGAAACCACCCCTGGGCAGACCCGACCTTCTAGGACTCTCCCACACGAGCGCCTTTTTGATGAACTACTTTTCTGGTTTTATCAACTGCAGCGTCTTTTCTGGCTCCCACCCAGACCCATCTGGGTATAACATGGGCCCAGTGATCCTGGCATCTGGAAGCATTTGTCTTAAAAGAGCCAATTCCCTCTTGATGCCGATTATCAGTTCAGCTTCCAGCCAACAGGCCAGATATTCCATCCCGTGGCCCAGACCTGCAGGACGCTGCCTGTGGTGTGGATGACACGTCCCTACCGCGGGCCACTGTGCTCAGGGCATCCACAGACCTGCTCTTGCCCCTGGCCCTGCGTGGGATATGAGGGGATGCCAACACATCTAGATCACTTGCAACACACACACACACACACACACACACATGCATTTATGGAACATTGGGTAGAATGTGTTGATACCTGGGGAACAGCGTGGGAAGGGGAAGTACCAATGTCCTGAGGCCGGAAGCCTCAGTTAATTTAAAGAACTTGCTGTTTGGCAGGTGTGTGGCTGGATCAGAGAGTCTGTTCACTGAGAAGTTTCTATCAGCTCAGCGCAGCTCTGGGTTGTAGGAGTTGGGACACCCAGAAGTAAAGGAAGAATGTCTCGTGCTCAGCTGCCCAGAGTTCAATGTAGAGTTAGGGAAGCAGAGAGACAGCACAGGGTCCACAGACCGTGAAAATGAAGTAGTAAGAGGGTGCAATCGTGGGATTTTCCCTGGGTTCTGTCCCTTGACCCTGAACCAATACCTTCTTCTCCCTGAGCTCTGATTTTCCTGTTCTTATGATGAAGCCATGCTCAGAAGGGTTCTGGAGCTTCCTAGCTGCCAGTGAGATTGCCTCATGCACAGCGATGAACCAGACGCAGCACAGGATCAGAGTCCTGCTGACTCAGGATCCCCACCCCCCCCCCCGCCCCCGCCTGAAAAGCACCCAAAGTGCCTGCTGCAGACCTGGTTCCCTGTCTCCAACCCTCTCTGCAAGATGTCTTGTGTGCAATACAGAGAGGGCAGATTAGAGTGCATCTGAAACACGGGAATGCATCCTACTATTAAAATCATTCCTTTTTGCCAAACATGTACATTTAATACTCACAAATACTCATGCATTGAATATGACCAATGCTATAACATTTCTACGCGTCGACCAGGCTAAACCCTAGAACCTGGTTTCAGAATGATTCAGCTGGAAATTCCCAACAGGAAGTTATTTTTCTTGCCAACCCTTTGAAAACCGTGAACAGGCATGAAAGTGTTCCTGCCAACCTGTCCACAGTAGCAAAGCCACAAACAAGCCACGCACAGAGCCCCAGGGTCCCCCACCTTGGCCAGATTCTCTATTTGCTAATCTGAGCATGCCATGGCTTGTTTTCATGAACTTCTCGGCCAGCCTTCTCTGGAAGGCCCTTCTCCAAGGTACTTGGGAGGTGCAAAGCCCACTTTGGTGGCCCAGGTCACTTTCCCACATAACCCTCGTTCCCTATCAGGGTTCCTTTCCCCCAAATCAGCTCCTGAGAGTGCAAGAGCTCTAGAAAGTTCCTCACTCTTTTTTTTTTTTTAAAGAGAGAGAGACAGAATTTTTTAATATTTATTTTTTTTTAGTTTTCGGCAGACACAACATCTTTGTTTGTATGTGGTGCTAAGGATTGAACCCAGGCCGCACGCATGCCAGGCGAGCACGCTACTGCTTGAGCCACATCCCCAGCCCCAAGTTCCTCACTCTTACCAGATTTCCCCAAGGCTTTTTCAGCTGAACTTTCTACTCCAGCCCCTTACAGCTCCCTTCCTGCTCTGGGGCATTCGGACCTGAGGGAATTTTCTAGAGCCCTGCAGAAGCATCCATGATGGGCTAGAGCCTGACCCATCAGGAGAAGCTTCCAGAAAGGGCAAAGTAGATTCAAATGACCTCCAGCTATGTTCTCAGCACAATCATTAGACACCCCTCCACCACCACCACCACCACCACCACCACATGCAGGGTCTCCCCAGGGTAGGGGCAAGGTTTCAGGACCAGCGTCTCCCTCCCCTGCGTGGGCACGGTGACACCTTTGTCTTTGGCAGCCTTCCTGGTGGACTTGGCCTTGAAAGAGGCTCTACTTCCCTTGTGTGTCACCAGGGTGGGTGGAGGGGGCCTCACTCAGGCTACAGGGCCCTTCCCCCGCTGTGAAGGCTCTTAGAGCCCACCCTCCCTCCGTAATGGCCTCCCTCTCCCTGCCAAAGCTGTAAAAGCATCTGGGCACAGGTGCGGGCGCTGCCAGCCTCCAGGGCCAATAAGCGGAAACTCGGTGGAGGAAAATGAGTCTGCACAGCCACAAGGCCATTATGATTTCCCAGAACATGCAATGCTCCCAAATAAATGTGTCTCCAACATTATAACACCACAATATTCATACGGCTCATTACGGGTTTTAATTTTGCCCGTTGCTTATTTACTGTCTCCTTCCCCACTTTATTGCCAGGGTGGAAGAGAAGCTCATCATGCCCAGAACGGAAGGGCCCTGAAACCCAGTCTCTCCAGAGCTGCTGGCCGGGTGCTCTGAGCCCTGCAGGGCAGGGCAGGCTCAGGCCCAAATCCACCCAGTGCCAGACGGGTCTCCACATGGCTGGCTCTGCCCTCCTCCACCTCTCTGCCCCATAACTGCTTTTCCTGCCCCATGGGTCCCTTCTCCTTTCTGTTTCCAAAAACTGTGTGGCCACCTTCTATGACTGACAAGTTGGAGGACACTGACAAAGTTCCTCCCCTAGACAGGCTACTGCCACAGGTCAGTGGATGGCAGAGGGGCTCCTCTGGGCTCAACAGGGAGGACCAGTCAGCCCTCTCCTCCTTGGAGGACCCTGGGTCCCAGAAGCAGAGCCTGTCAGAAGCTGAGGGGCAGCAATGCCATCTCTGAACTGCATGGGGAAGTGGGTGTGGATTTTCTTCCCTGGAAACACCTCGGGACAAGCAAAATCCCTATAAACCTTGAAGGAAAAAGCAGGAAGAAAAATGACTTCATTATACACTTAAAAAAAAATTGGAGTGAATTATTTTTAACTTAAATTTGGAAAGTCCAGAATGGAATAAGGAGGCAAATCACTAAACCTCTCTGCTCTTCAGGCACACTTTAAAAAAATAATAATTTGGGGGACTGGGGCTCTGGCTTGGTGGGAGAGAGCTCACCTGGCATGTATAGGGTACTGGGTTCCATCCTCAGCACCACATAAAAATAAAATAAAGGTATTGTTTCCACCTACAACTAAAAAAAGCATATATTTTTTTAAAAGAACTTTTGATATTTTGTATTTTTTATCTCTTATATTTGTAAAAGGACATAGACTTCAGAGCCTAATTTTGTTCTAGATTCTCCTTTATTAAATGCCTTTTCCAAAACCCCCAAATCACCCTATGTTCTCTGTAACCAATGTTGAAAACCAGACATACAAACAACAATAATCTATCCCATTCTCCTCTCCACCACTCCATTCCCCCAAATAGTGAATGCTAAAAGCTGGCACCTTCCCCTTCCATTCCTATAGGGGGAAAATAAAGGGGAGGCGGAGAAAGGGAGGGAGGAGAAAGAAGGAAGGGAGGTGAGCAGGCAGTAAGAAGGGAGGGAAGAAAGGAAGTTTTATTTAACAAAAGTTAAATAGAAAAGCAAAAGAACAAGGAGAGAAAAAGAAAAATATTGCAAAATAGGCTTTTACTCTTATTCACATTTTCATTTCTCAATCTGATTTCTCCCTTCCCTTCCCATCCTTCCCTCCCCCCCTCCCCCACCCCCTCTCTCTGTGGTTATCCCTCTAGGAAAACAGATATAAGACTCTCCACCCAACCCCTCCTTCCTTCATCTTACTCTGTATTTCTAACACAATTCCTTCCATCATTCCTCTATTACCTGACATTCAGATTTCTTCTCCCTCTTGTCTTTGAAAACGTGGCTTTTATTTCCATAAGGCAGAGTACTAAAGTGGCATGGCTGGGTCCACAGACATGCACAGTTTTAACAGATATTCTGAGATTATTTTGCCAAAAAAGCTGAATCAAGTCACAAGTCCCCATGTCAATATACGAGGTGCTTCCATCCACGCATCTTCACCAGCACTTAATACCATCATTCATACATTTTTGATGCGTGATGCATAACTCATAGTATTTCATTCTGCTTCAACTTTTACTTCCCCAATTCCCAGAGATTGAATATGTTCTCATAAGTTCATCGATCATTTTGGATTTCCTCTTCTGTGAATTGTCTATTGATAACCTTTGCCATGTTTGTAATTGGGTCATGTCTTTTTTTTTTTTTTTTAATCAGGAGATACTCTTTGCATATTGCAGGATGATAGTGGTTAATGATAATGAGCTATTATCTTTCAAAAAGCTAGAAAAAAGGAGTTTATGCTTTAATCATAAAGAAATGATAAATGTTTGAAGAGGTAGATACGTTTAACCCGATTTAAACATAACACAAGGGAGATATATATATATATATATATATAGATAGATATAGATACAGATAGATATAGATAGATATAGATATAGATATATCATACAGTACACCACGAACATACAATTTTTAATGATTTTACATATCAGTTAAAATTTTTAGAATTATATTATGTATAATACTTCTTATCAGCCAGGTGTTGTATTTTCCTCAATCTGCTTATCATTGTGTCACACACAATGCCCCTCATCATTTAACCCTCTTTGTATAGATGCCTGCTGCCTGCTGTCTGGGAGTGAGGAGGTACTGACTAACCTCTCCTAACCATTGCTGATGCTCATGTGTTCATCTTGTCTCTATTTTGTGGTATTTCTATGTGACAGTGTAGCAGAGTTTGAAAATGAGAATTTGATTTTTAAAATAAAATTGTTAAATTGAAAATATGAACATTCTCAACACCGTTGAGATGCACTGTTAGACTGCCTTCTAAACAGAGCCATTTACTCTGTCCCCAAGTCCACGTTCCGTCTCTTTCGCTGGTGCTGGGAACTGCAGTTCTTACAGATCTCTACCTTTGATGCTTTAATATGGCATCATAGTAAAGTTTAATTGTTATCCCTGCAATCTACTTGGGAGATTAATAATTTTTATACTCAGTTGTCTATATTGACTCTTATGAGTCAATTTTTGCAGTTGTGGTCTTTCTTGTTTTCGTTTTTTTCTTTTGAAAACTTGATTTATTTTGTGTATATGGATTGTTTATGTAGGTAGGACAAAAACCATTTATTTATTTGTAGAATTTATTTTACACTTATGGGTTCTCTTTATGACTTTAGTGATAGACAAGATATTTAAATCTGAGACAGTCAAATCCATTCATCCACTCTCATTTGCCCCCTTCATGTTTTGTCCTTTTCAAGACAAGAATTATTCCCATACACACCAATGTTCTCTTTCAGTTTCTTGTGATGGGGTTTTTTTATTTGAGAGTTCGCATTTTAATCCATTTTAGCTCACTTTGGAATATGATGCAAATATAACATCTGCTTCTTTAACCTCTGTTACCATTCCATCTACCCCAGTACCATTTAGAGGATACGGCTCAAATATTAAAGTCTTCTAATGAAGCAGTCTGGGTGCTCTCCAGTCTGATATTCAGATTTGTACACAATCATGCCTCAGTATCCAAGGGAGATGGGTTCCAGGAACCTCCCAATACAAACTCCTTGGACGCTCAAATCCCTTATATAAAATGCACTCTATTTGCATATAACCTACATATATCCTCCCATACGCTCTCATCTCCAGCTTACTTATAATAAATAATACAATGTAAATGCTATGTAAATGGATGTTATGCTGCATTGTTTAGGGAATAACCCAGAAAGAAAGAGTCTGTGCATGTTCACTACAAACAGGTCATCCAAAGCTCAACTCTGTGTATACTACCCGTCAGCAGCAATGTCTCATCGTCTCCAAGATCTTCCATCCCCGGTCGATTGAATCACACATGCAGGACCCATGGATACAGACAACCAACTGTACTTATTTTAGTGCCAGAAGCACATTCAATAGTTTTTGCTTCCTAATGCATTTTATCTAGTAGAACTAGTCCTTTTCCTCCAATTAATTTTTGGTTTCAATTTTTTAACTGGTGCTCACTCAAATAGTTTCTTCTAGGTACATTTTAGCAATATTTTCTGCATGCTCCACCCACTCAAAAAAAAAATCCTTTCAACACTATGATTGGGATTAAAATGAACCCAAATCTAATTTTAAGAGAATTTAGACATTCAGTCTCCTCATTGGGTTGTATGTACAGATTTTCATTTGAAAGTGCTTTTTTTCCCCCTTATTATTACTTTTTAAATTCTATTTTCTTCAAGTAAATTCTATATCATTCTTCTTAAAGTTTTTTTTTTTTTGGATGTTTATATTCTTGACTTTTTAATTGGCTTTTGCTGTTACCAATAAAAAGGGGAATTCTTGCAAGTTCATTAAGAATATAATTATCATCATAAATAATCATGATACTAATAATTATCTGGTAAGAGCAATAATAATATTGATTTCATTGGTATTGAAATAATAGTCAAATTAATAATAAAATTATCAATAATGTTATTAACAATTCAACTGTTACTGATTCCATCTGAAATTCTTTTAAAAACAGCATTCTGCATATTCTTCTAAGACGTCATAGACTTTTGTGGCTATGATTTGAATGGCCTTTTGGTTTCAGTGGCTGCGTCTGTTCAGCTAACAAATAGTAGAACCCTTTGCAAGGACTTTGAAATTAGGAACTACGTTTTATCTGAGAGAGCAGAACTTTCTAGTAACTTTTAACCATCTCAGAGATTTCTGCACTCATCCCTGATGGAAGTTGCCACTTTGTTCATTTCATTGGTGTTTTTGAGGACAAATGTCACACTCTACAATGATGGACCCATTCAGCAGAGGAGTTTGGGGACAGTGTGTGCAGCAGTCAGGGAAGGCAGAGTGGGGTGGCTGCAGCCAGGCCACAGGTGAGTGGGCTTGGGGAAGAGGCTCTCTCAGCGAGTCAGGGCGAAGGGTGGGGTTGGGGGGTGGAATAGAGGTCACAGTCAATATCCTTACACAACCAGTTGAGAACTTATGGTGACAGGTTGTGAGCTAAGGACTTGGTGTGGATCACATCTAATCGTCCCCCGCCCCCAGCCTTACTAAGGTATTGTTGGCCAGTAGAAACTATGTATATTTAAGGTATACAACCTGATGTTTTATGCAAGTACACATTTTTAAATAACCCCCACTATCAGGATAATTAGCATATTCATCACCTCCCACAGTGCTTGTTGTTGTTGTTGTGTTGTTTCTTTATTTTTAGAGACAGAGTCTCACTGTGCAGCCCAGCCAGCCTTGAACTCCTGGGTTCAAGCAATTCTCCTGCCTCAGCCTCCTGAATAGCTGGGAGGTCTCATGTCACCACTCCCAGCTCTTTTTATTCTTTCTTTTTTGGGGGTAGAAGACACCAGAGATTAAACTCAGGGGCACCCCACCACTGAGCCACATCCCAGCCCTATTTTATATTTTATTTAGAGACAGGGTCTCACTGAGTTGCTTAGTGCCTCACTTTTGCTGAGGTTGGCTTTGAATTCAGGATCCACCTGCCTCAGCCTCCTGAGCTGCTAGGATTATAGGTGTGAGCCACCACATCTGACCTCTTTCTTTCTTTCTTTGTCTTTCTTTCCAAATATCTTACATACCTATATAATTCACAGTAGCCAAATTGGAAATAACTAAATGTTCAAGGATGGCTTAATGAATAATAAATTAGAAATATTTATATATACATAAATTTTATATACACACACACACACACACATATACATATATGTGTATATGTATGTGTATATATTAGCTTTAAAAAAATAAAGTGATCCTTCCTTTGCAATAAAATGCATGAACCTGCAGGACACTGTGCTGAGAGACGTGTGTTAGTCTGAATACTCTGGATGTGTGTATGCAGTGTGAATTCACCTGGCTTCTGAATCGTTGCCTCTACTCTCCACAGACAGATTTTAACTTAATAAGACAAAGAGGGGAAAGTGGAGAATACAGTGCTATTTCAGCAAGTCTCCAAGCCCAGGTTGCAATTTATCTCATAAAGTGATCATTCTTCCACTGTTAACAAATCACGTTCTGCAAAATTTTGGTGAAGGTGTGTTTTCTCTTGATGTACACAATTGGAAATTGATAAATAAAACTGCTTGCAGATGACATAATTTTCTAGATGAAAAAGTCTAAGGAATCTAGACAAAAGCTATTAGAACTATTCAGTGAGTTTAACAGGGTCACAGGATATAATTTCAATAAAGAAACTACCAATTGCATTTATATATGGTAGTGACACATAATTGGAATTGAAAATTAGACATACCATCTCTGATTGTATTAAAATATCAGATATATATATATATATATATATATATATATATATACTCATTTAACAAAATATATACAAGAGCAATAATCAAAAAAACACTATAAAACGTTGCTTAGAAAAATTGAACAAGACCTAACAGAAAGGAGAAATACACCATCTTCATGTCATCATTGATCATAGAATCCTAGTTAGTTCTCTGCTAATTTAATTACAAGTTCAATACAATCTCAACTAAATTCTAGTATACATTTTTAATTGATTGAAAGTGACAAAATGATTCTAAAAGTTAATTGCAAAATCAAAGGGCCTAGAGTAACTAAAACAACCTTATGAAGAAAAAGTTTGGAAGAATCAAAATATCTAATTTCCATCCCTAATGTAAAGTAACAGTAATCATGACAGCATTGCATGGACATGGGAATAAACATATAGATTGATAAAACTAAATAGATTTTCCAGTCATATACCCATGCATATGTGGTCCAATGATTCTTAATTTTTTTTTTTTGGTGGTGGTAGCTGGGGATTGAACCCAGGGCCTTGTGCATGCAAAGCAAGCACTCTACCAACTGAGCAAGATCCCCAGCCCAGTCCATTGATTCTTGACAAAGGGACAAAGATAATTCATTGAGCAAGAATAGTCCTTTAACAAATCGAAATAAAATAATTGAATATCCACATGGAAAAAGAAAATCATAATCCTTAAAAGAACTTGCAATGGATGTATACCCAATGTAAGAGCTAAAACTAATTCTGGGAACAACAATAACAACAACAAAAAACAAAACAGCTGAAAACCACTGTGAACTTGAGTTAGGTCAAGAACTCTAGGATACAAAAATACAAATCAAAAGTAAATTTTGATAGAAAGCATTTCATCCAGAGTAAGACTTCTGCTTTTTAAAACATGCAATTAAAAAAAAAGTCACAAACAGGGAGAAAATATTTTCAGCATATACTAAAAGACTTATATCCTGAATATATAAAGAGCTCTTAGAACTCAATAAGAAGACAAATGGCACAATAGAAAACTAGGCAAAACATTTGAGCTGATATTTATCAAAAAAGATACAGAATGACTAAGAAGCACAGGGGGGAAACGCTCAGAGGCACTAGCTAACAGAGAAATTAAAACTAAAACCACAATGACTGATAACATCACACATATTAAAATGAATAAAATTTAAACAGACTAAAGGCAAAAACAATGCATATACTGCACTTCAAAATTCTATGCATGAAAAGCCATAATTGCAGAGTAAAAGGGCAATCTACAGAAGAAGAGAAAATATTTACAAATCATGTAAGGACTTAGTACCCAGATTACATACAGAACCCCTAATACTCAGAAAAAAAAAAAAGAAAGAAAGAAAGAAAAAACTGATTCAAAAATAAGCAAAGGACCTGAAAAGACATTTCTCCAAAGATGATAAACAAAAGGTCAATAGGCACATAAAAGATGTTCAACATTGCTAATTATTAGAGAAATGTCAATCAAGACTCCACCTATTACTTACAATGTCAAGGATGTGGAGAAATTGGAACCCTGTGCACAGAAATGCAAAATGAACACAGCCCTGGTGGAAAACAGAACAGCAATTCCTCGAAACACTAGACAGAATCACCACATGATCCAATAACTCCACTTCTCAATACATACCCAAAGAAATAAAATCAAGGTCATCAATATTTGTACACGTGTTAACTGCAGCATTCTTTACAGTATCTGAAGTGTGGAAGCAACCCAAATGTCCATTGACAGATATTAGATAAATGAAAGCTGTAGGTAAATACAGCAGATGATCGTTCGGCCTTATCAAGCAAGGAAATTCTGACGTATCACAACCTGGATGAACCCTGAAGACATTGAATCCTAAGTGAAATAAGCTGGCCACAAGTGGAAAAACTGCTTCTGATTTGGCTATGGAAGGAAGAAGTGTCAAAACCATAGAGACAGGAAGTTAAATTGTGGGTACTGAGAACCGAGGGACAGGAAGTTACTGTTTCATACAGACTTGCAGTTTTGCAAAATCTAAAGAGTTCTGGAGATGGATGGCCTTGATGGTGACCCAGAAGCATGAATGTTGACAAGGAGACCAAGATGATTTGTGGGGGAAGAACAAATGGTGAAGACACAAGTAGATATCAACATGGGAAGACAATCACAACCCTCAATATCACTGAACCGCATAGCTTCATATCGCTGCACCACACACTTATCAATGGTTAAGAAGGTGCATTTTTTGTTATATGTTCTTATCACAATAAAAAATGTTAGAAATAAAAAAAAAAGGGTGGGTGGGGGGGACAAAAATCCAGGAACAGAGACCAGAGTAAGAGGAGGAGTTTACTACAAATGGCATGAGGCGTTTCTTGCAGTGATGTAAATATTCTTAGTTTGATTGTGGTGGTGGTTGCAATGCTTGTGTTGTGGTTTAGATATGAGGTGTAGTGCAAAAGCTCATGTGTGAGAAAATGCAAAAATGTTTAAAGGTAAAATGTTTGGGTTATGAGATGTGAAACCTGGTCAATGGATTAATCCACTTGAATGAATGAACTGGTTGGTAACTCTAGGCAGGTTGGGTGTGGCTGGAGGAAGCAGGTCAGGGGGGGTGTGCCTTTGGGGTTATATCTTGCCCCTGGCACCACACTTTCTCTGTTTTTTAGCCCACCACGAGTGAGCACCTTTCCTCAGACACACTCTTCCTCCATGATGTTCTGCCTCATCTCAGGGTTCAGAGCTGTGGAGTTGGCCGACCATGGACCGAACCTCTGAGACCGTGAGCAAAAATAAACTTTTCCTTCTCTAAATTGTTCTTGTCATGTCTTTTGGTCACAGTGACAAAAAAAAAAAATGACTAAAACACTGTTATAATCGTCAAAAGTCATAGAACTCGTCACACCCCCCCCCCCCCCGCACAAAAGGTGAATTTTATTGTACATGAACTACACACAAAAAACCTGAATTTTAAAGAGGAGTCTTAATACCTAAAGAAAACTCAAAGAATTGTTAAGGAAAAATGCAAACCTTTGTGTTTCTGGATAGGAAAACAGAACATCTCAAAGCTACCAATTCTTCTCAAACTCATGTCCTGGACACAGGCAGATCTGAACAAACTCTTAATACCTTTTGGGGAGGAGAGATGAAACTTCACAAAATGATTTTTAAATTTCACTGGAAAAAATTAACTACTAATAATGCTGGAGAACATAAAGAAAAACAAAGCAGTTAGGGAAAACTATTTGATTTCACACACACACACACACACACACACACACACACACACACCCCAAGTAGTGATTTTCAATCTGAGTGATGTGTGTGAGCTTCTGTGTATGTGAGCAGGTGGGCCGTGCACATTGTGGGCAACAGACATGGTCTGAAGAAAAGAAAAGGATACTTTACAGAACATCTCAGAAAAGGGGATGCAGTTCAGATAAAAAGTAATGCTGTCCTAGTCTTAATTTTTTTAAATAACATATTTTAAAAATTACACAGTAAATGATTAAGAGGTTCTTTTATGCATCTGAGAAGAGAATAATGGTATTACATTAGGAAAAAAAAATCCCTCCTCTCCCCAAAACAACTGGATTGTGTAATGTAATAAATATAATTTTTTAATTATATTTTTTAAATGTCAGGAAATAATGTAAATAATTACAGGGAATGATGGGAAAGGACAATGCCTCTCACTTTTTTCTTTTGGTTTCTCTGCACATAGTAATGTGCCATGCATTGTGCTCAATACCTGGGGGCGGGCGGGGTCTGCAGTCAAAGAGGCTGTTGTTTAATGTATTCAACTTGCTTTCTATATAGAATTTAACAACATGCAAATTTACAAAGAAAAAAAAGTAGGGTGATCTGAAGTCTCACAAGCTTGAAACAACCATTCATAATACTCGCAATTAGCTTTTTATTTATAGATTTTTCATTTTTTAAAGTTCTTTGGGGAACAAGGATTGAACCTAGGGATACTTAACTATTGAGCCACAACCCCAGTCCTTTTTATTTTTCATTTAAAAAAAAAAGGTTTTACCAAGTTGGTGAAGACCTTGCTAAGTTGCTGAGGCTGGCCTCAAACTTGTGGTCCTCCTGCCTCAGTCTCCCAAGTTGCTGGGATTACAGGTGTTCACCACCTCACCTGATTTACTTATACATTTTCTTTACTCATGGACATGTGCATATATATGTACACACATATTGCATAAATGGAATGTTCTCTCACTTGCCCTTCCCTTGAACATCCTTTGAAAAAACCATACCCCATGCCTGCTTTGCTAAGAGGAACACGTAAATAACAGACATGTTTCTGTATATGATTCTATGTATATCATACATTAAATTCTTTACAATCCCATTTTATATGCATATGTGTGCATATAAAATGGAGTATTTTTTTTGTTTGACTTT
Source organism: Marmota flaviventris (assembly GCF_047511675.1). NCBI lineage: Eukaryota > Metazoa > Chordata > Mammalia > Rodentia > Sciuridae > Marmota > Marmota flaviventris. The sequence goes on along the minus strand of NC_092515.1, from coordinate 20,362,120 downwards.
GCAAAAATGGAGCGTCGTACACATTTCTGCATCTTATTTTTCTTCCTCTACAGTACCTCATAGCAGCTTCTCCAAGTCACTAAATATGGCTTCTTTATAGTGGCTGCATGCTATTCCAGGCTGAAGTTATGGCTCATTTTCTTTAGCCATTCTGAGTGGCAAAAAGTCAGACTATTTTAGTTTTAATAAACATCCTCATACGTTGTCCTTAGGTATTGGATCTTTTGATTCTATCAGGCAGTTCCTCAGGAGGTTTGATGACAGATATCTTTTAATATAGTCAAACAATGTTTGTCAAACAGCCTTTTCATAAGATTGTAAAACTCCGCATTTTCACCAGCAAGAAATGAAGGTAGTTTTTTTTCAATCCTGCAGTATTAGTCAATAACACATGTATATTTTTAATTGAATGTAAATACTCATCATTAAGTTACATTTTCTTAACTATTATTGAATTGTGTAAAGTAGCCAAAGAGCAAAATATTTCAATGATTCCAGAATTGCACAGAAATCTCCACTGTGACTATTACTACTCTACATTTTTCTTGAATATTCTAGCACAGTACTCTCCACTAGAAATTTCTGCCATGATAGAAATGTTCTCTGTTCAGTGCCATTCAGGATGAGAGCTACTAGCCACTGGTGAATGCTGAACATTTGCGATGTGACCAGAGTTGAGAAAGGGTCTGAATTTTTATTTTATTTAATTTAAACTCAAGTGTTCAGAAGTGGCAGTGGGATAGTACAGTTCTAGAAAATGTAAGACACCAAGTTAAAATAATTGCTTCAAATATTGGAAAACACACAATGTTCTCTTTCTGTCTATTGTGCACTTAAAAAAAAAACCCTCACAACTTTTTATTAAGAAGAAAACTATTAGAAATAATAAGAGACTTTTATCAGATCAGTATATGGACATTAAATATACAAAAATCAATAGCTACTTAGTACTAAGCAGTTGGAATAGAATTAGGTAGAAATCATTCCATTTACAACAGCCACAAAAATGACAAAATATAAAGAATAAATTTAACAGGAAAGCAGGGGTCATACACAACATGAATTTAAAATTGTAATAAAAGAAGTAAAACAAAAACAAATATCTAGAAATGTCTATCATGCTCTTGGATGAGATGATATTATCACATACTCACTTCTCTTCAAATTAATTTGAAATCAATTACCACTAAAATCCCAAAATATTAAAGTGATTCTGGAAAGAAATAAAATAAAATGTTCCTTAAATTTATATGGTTGACAATGAGTAAAACCTGCTCAGAAAAAGAAAATGATTGGGGATATGTTTTATGACTCACCAGAATCTTCTCAAAACTGGTTATAATAAGCTCTCATGGTATGGACCTAGGAGTAGACAAATAGATCCATGGAAATGAATTGAGAATCCAGAAATGGGCGGTACAGTGGTGCACACCTGTAATCCCAGCCACTTGGGAGGCTGAGGCAGGAGGATCACAAAATCCATCTCAGCAACTTAGCTAGGCCCTTAGCAATTTGGGGGGGGGGGGGGAGGGAGAGGGAGGGGGAGAGAGAGAGAGAGAGAGAGAGAGAGAGAAAGGGGAGGGAGAAAATCCAAAATATTAGCTTGACTAATAAGCGAATCAATTTCTGGATTTTGAATCCATTTATTGATGTCAAGCTAATAGTGAACAAATACCCTCACTCAGTTGTACAGAAAAAAAAAAAAAAAAAGGACCACTCAATAAGTAATGCTGGCCAAACTGGTTATCCAAGCAAAATAAATTTTTAATATGGACTTTTAACATATAATTATAGGCAAAAATAAGTTTTAAAATAAATTTTTAATATGGACCTTTAACACATAATTATAGGCAAAAATAAGTTTTGAGTAGACAAAGAGCTTAAATAAATGAATCTTATGAGAAAAATTGAAGACTACTCGCGCAATCTAGGGGTTAATGTAGCTTTCCTAAATTAGAATGGTTAACTCAGAATCTAAAAAAAAAAAAAAAAAAAGGAAAAGGAACTATATATGGCCCTATACAAATTTGAATCATTTATTTGGAAAATACATAGTAAACAAAGACAATGTACAAATGATATACCCAGAAAGTAATACTTGTAATAAGGTTAATTTTCATAGTGCCCAAAACTCAGGCAAACTAATTAGAAGAAGATAAACAAGCCTTTTTTTTTTTTTTTTTTTAAAGGAGGCTCATGAACCAAATATCATGGGTCTAACCCGAGCAGTAAGCAAACTCAGAGAAGATGCACGGGTCACCTGCTTGAAATCCTCTGCTCTGCTCCATATCCCCTTTTTTGGTATCAATTTACACAGAAAGATTTTCTGAATACAATTAAAATCATCACCACAACAACAAAATTTGAAAGAAAATATGATAGTCTTAACTTCATATAAACCAAAAACTACATGTCAAATGAAAACCCCCAAAGCAAGAAAAAAAGATAAAGTTCTTATTACAAATAGTCCATTGGAGTGACATACCTCTCTCATCAGATCTTTCTTTCCTTCTTTCTTCCTTCCTTCCTTTCTTTCTTTCTTTCTTATTTTATTTTAATTTTGAGACAGGTTCTTGCTAAGTTACTTAGGCCCTTGCTTACTTGCTGAGACTGGCCTCCTACTTGTGATCCTCCTGCCTCAGCCTCCTGAATTGCTGGGATTATAGGCAAGCACCACCTGCCCAGTTCACATCAGGTGTTCAACCCTGTAGGCTAACTAATATTGTAGACCTAATCCGTCGCCCCTCAAGTCTATGATTCACCCAGAAGTCTTTAAAGATGGAACATCAAAAGGCTGATGATCAACCTCACCCAATCCTTGCTTGGGATGCTCACCCTCAGCACCCCTGACAGGTGGTCTCCCAACCTCCATTGGACAGTCAACCTCAATTAACACAGATCACTCTACCCAAAGAAGCTAATGTCTTTTTAATCTATGTATTTGCTTATTTTTATATTAATTGACAGATACAATGTATACATACATTTAGAAAGTGCAGTGTGAGGTTTTGGCATATTTATATATCATGTATTGATCAACCCAAGATACTTAGGTTATCGACTATTTATAGGTTATCTACTATTTCAAATATCTCATCCTTAGGATGAGAACATTCAAAGTCCTCTCTTGTAGCCATTTTGGATGCTGGGATATGCCATTGCTGTGATCACGTACCACTTTGATCTCCAGATGCTGTCCCTTTTGAGGGCTGAAGGATATCCTACTGTGTGTATTCACCACCCTTTAAAGAAGCTGCTGCCGCAGGAAGAAAGCCTTTCTCATTCTGAACCTGCTGTTTCTTTCCTCCAAGTTTCTCACAACAGAGAAGGCTTATTCTGTTGGAGTCTTGGAGCTGTTCTGAGCAGTGAGATAAACCCAGCTTTAGCCTCCACCTTGGGCAGAGGGCAGCTACGAGTTTGGGAAGCATTCCAAGACCTCACCTGACCCCCATACATGGCCATTCTGGTGTCCCACTCACTCCAAGCAGAGGCTCCTGGACTTGCTAGGTGGCCACACTCATCTAAGACCAGGTAGAAAAATCAACTTCTCAGCCCCAAGCCAGATTCATATCATAGGAATGCCCAGACTGGGTGCCCAAGCGCCAGGGACTTATGATCACCCCAGGGGATTCTGGCCCTCACCTGGCTTTGAGAAGCCCTAGTTCAGAAGAGCTCAGGCCTGGCCTCTTCCGAAAGCTACAGACACACTTTGATTAGGATTGCCAGCTCCAGCCGCCCTCCACTGAGACCACCAAAGCAAACACCTCTGTGTTCTCATGGTTCTTCTTAGATAATAAAACACTCTCTCCATGTCCACATTTGAGCCTCTTCATGGTTCATTAAGGATGCATTTTACCTCTGAAGACAGGGAGTCACTGAGTGAGCTGGGTATGATATGGAGAAGATCAACTTCATTTGTTTGTAATTCAGTGAGCCTAAATTCTGAGTCAAGAATCAGTTTCAAACTCAGCCCATCCAGGATTTCACCTCACCCGCCCTCCCTGGTCATGGAGAGAGGCGGGGCAGTTTCCAGATGCAATTTTCTCTGTCCATGCATATCTATCGAGCTTTTCTGTCCCTGGCAGGTGTTCTAGTCCCCTTGAGCATCCTGGAGATGCCACCATCTCCCACCAGTTCCTGCCCCCATTCTTAATGCTATAGCACTCGGTGGCATCCACTCCCTCACCAGGATCATGAGACCCTCAGGGATCAGGAGACCCTCCCACCCACCCTCTGAGTCCTGGGGCCCTGGAGCAGGGCACCTTTGGGGACGAGCGGCTGATTGCTCCTCCCCTCAGTTGAGGTCACCTTCTCTTCCTAGACCACTCCACTGAGATCAGCCCAGGTCAGGGTGCGGGGTCTTCTGGCCTCCCGCCATCCAGTTCCTGCTGGGGAAGGAGGATCCAGGGATCCTCCACTCTCACACCCCAAAATCTCCCTGTAGGAGGTTCTGCCACTTAGAGGTTCACTTCCTTTTTTTTTTTTTTAGGCCAAAACATTGGCCACCTGAAGCTTCAAGATTAACAACAACAACAACAATAACTACTTATTATTCTGTTTGAATTCTTGCTCTGAGTGTGTTCCTGGGGGCGAGGGGTAGGGAGTAAAAGGAAATGGAAGAGATTTCTGGGACTAAAGATTAATTGAAAGGAAAAAAAAATGTCGATGCTTGGCTGTAAGATCCCACCACGGAGAAATAACACGAGTTCCTAAGGTCTGAGGGTGAGCGAGTGGCAGAATGTGGACTAGATCTCAGGGATTCTGAGAAGGAGCCAGGAGTCTGCAGGCTGGGTCCTGTCCGCAGGCACTTACTCTGTCTCCAGTCACAGCCCCTCCCCAGAGGCTGCTCCAGGGAGCGCATAGCTGATTTACTCTGTGCACTCAAAGCACCAAAGCATGGTGATCTCAAATCTTTACCCGCAAGTGGGCACACCAAGTGAATCCAGAGCAAAGCCACCCTCAAACAAAAGGTATTGCTCTCCTTGATAGCTCAAGCATATTGCAAGAGATTAGGACACCATGGGGTGTGGGGGCCTCAAATGGGGGCTGTTCCCAGCTCCTATGCACAGAGTTGTACTTGTCATCAAAGACTTTCCTCCTCCCCATCAGGGAGACTGACAAGCTTCCCAATACCTCGTGCTGGGCCAGGGGCAAAGGAGTGACAGCTCTGCTCTGAGAGACGATTAATTCTGCACAAGGAGGTGCATGCCCCTGGCTCTGCCACTCACCCGCCACCCAGCACCAGTGTTGACTGACAGCGCACGTTGTTCCTGACCTTACACATCATTGGGTATAATTGCCAGGGGCTTATTAATTATTATCATTACAGGCTCGTGCACGCACACGCGAGTGGCTTTCACACCAACTCACTCATCACAACAAAGGTCGCACCTGTGGGTAGCTACCCAAAGACTATCCCCCTGGACCTGGCAGGAATTTCTGAGGCCAGATTGTCAAAGGTCTGGGGCCACCTTTCATACCATGGTCGTCTGCAGCGAGGGTACTGATACTTGGCAGGTTTGGGGTGCCCATTCTGCTCTTGAGAACTTAGGGCCTCTGGTTCTGGAGAGTCTGGCCTTTGTGAAAAATCCCCTCTGCCAACCAGACCCTCCTTTCTATAAGCAGCCCAGATTGAAATGCCAGGTAGTGATAAGTCAACCTCTTACATCCTTCAATGTGGGCATTCAGGAAACTAAGGCTGGGCACTACAGAGGCATCCGAGGTCCAAAAGCTTTAATTTCTATATAAGGAGATGAAGGCCCAGAGAAGGTGCTGAACCAGCTCAAGGTCACTCACTAACCAATTAGTGATGTCGGGAAGTCAAAATGGCTTCTTCTCTTCCTGAGCACTGAACTAGAATTTGAAAGTCCCCAGAAGTATTCAGTACACTCAATTTTAAGGTAATAATGGCATTTATTATTAATAATGACATTAAGTGCATGTTATGGGCCAAGAACTATCCTCTCTGATTTTTATTGTTTTCATTGTTTTTATTTTTGTTTTCCAAAAATGGCCCTCAAATATTTATTTGATTGTCATTATTGTTGTTATTGCTTGTTAAAAGCAAACAGTTGCCAGACATGATTTTAAGCACTTTACTTTCTAAAAAAAAAAAAAAACATTCATTACTCCTCCTGATAATGACAATTTTATAAGTTATATATCATTCCCACTTCCTACCATTTTTTTTTCCCATGAAGAAATGGAGGCACAAAAGTGATACATAACTCAGCCAAGGGTTCGTGTGCATTTTCCAAGTTTGCATGCAAGGAATGAAATGCAGGTAGCCCGGCTACAGAGGCTGCACTCTTACTGTCTACTCTCTATTGTTAGAACAAGAATTTTTTATTAGCCTAATTAATTAATAACAGTGTGCCTATGCATATTGTCCGTTGCATGTTGGTCGAGCTGTTGGAAACAGAGTGGAGAACAAGATAGACATAGTCTTAGCCCTCCCAGAGCTCAGATTCTGGCAAGAAACAGTGAACATAAAGAACTGAATAAAAATAAACAACTTCAAAGAGTGAAAGAAAATAATACAGAGTGATATAATTCAGCATGAATTCCTTTAAACAGAGTGATTATGAAAGATGAAGTTGAAGAGGTGAGGAGACGGAGACAGACACAGAGAAAGTGTAGAGTATGGTGTGACGGTTTAGACTTGGTGTCCCCCAAAAGCTCCTGTGTGAGACAATGCAAGGTTCGGAGGAGGAGAAATAATTGGGTGACAGACTTAACCTAATCAGCGAGTTGATCCCTCGTGGGATTAACTGAGTGGTAACTGGAGGAAGATGGGGCGTGGCTAGAGGAAGTGGTTCATTGGGGGCGTAACTATGGGGCGTGTATTTGTATCTGAAGAGTGGCGGCTCTCTGCTCTCTGAGCTTCACGTGAGCTGCTTCCCTCCACCATACTCCTCTGCCCTGTTGTTCTGCTTCACCTCAAGCCCTGAGGAATGGAGCCTGGTGTCCATGGACTTGAGGCCATGAGCCCCCAGATAAAGTCTTCCTCCTCCACAATTGTGCTGGTTGGGACTTTCGGCCACAGCAGTGAAAAACCTGACTAAATCGATGATGCTTCTCTCCTGACTTTGAGCCCCTCTCCATTCCTCAGGTGTCCCCGTGTGGGAAGACACCCTGTCATGCCACAGATGCTGGGATGCAGTCAGGAGGCCAGGTCGTCCCCTTTCCCATGAGGTTACAACCTGTTGTCACCAGCACCTGCATTCATGGGGAATCAGCAGCCGAGACAGACACAGGCTGTTCCCCATCTTCCTAATGCCCAGGGAGTGGGGAGGACATAAGAGCCTCTCAAGGAACAGGGGTGCCCCTGGTCCTCATGCTTAAGAGGTTTCCATGAACTTCTGGGGGTGTCTTCTTATTGAAAGATGTCAGATTAGGTACTTAAAATTCCAAGGGCTTACGCCAGCTCTAACCTGATATCTTTACAGATCATCCCTGGGGAATCACTTAACTCTGGCTGCCAACTGTGCCTCCTGACACCAGCAGGTGGCCAAGCTCAGGTGAGGCACTGGCCACAGGATCCCTTAAGAGAACAAATGTGGATCTGTCTTTGCTGTTGTAAATTCTTCCAGATTCAAACCGATCAAAAGAGCACTAAACCATTTTAGAAATTTATCTTAAGCCGTCGTGTGTGTGTGTGTGTGTGTGTGTGTGTGTGTGTGTGTCTCAATGTTATTTTTAATTATATAGAAATAGGAGAAAAGATCTAAAAAATAACAACAGCCTCAATATGTAATACTGAGCAATTGAATAAATTGATAATTTCAGATAATTAAATACTGCATGATCATTTCAAATGACATATTAGAAAAATATTTGACTAAGGAAGAGGTATATCCATGATTTATTTTTCAATAAAAAAATACCAGATCATAAAATAATATATACAGTATAATCCTATTTTTTAAAAAAATATGCATCTACTACATAGCATCAAATAAATGCTGGACTGCTCTCCCTGTGGAGAGGGGTAAGAAGTGGTCATTTTCTTTTTCTTCTGGCTTTTAAAACACATTTGCAAGGAGCTTATATCTCTCAGGATACCGACAACAAGCGGAGTTTTGTTTTTGGTTTTTGCTCGTTGTAAAAGAGCCCACATCACCCCATGAATTTGGGTGGAGTGTCGGGAATCAGACGTCCAGATGGCAAGAAGCAGCGACTCAGACACTCAGGGCTCCCTCCCAACAAGCTGAAGCTTCAGACCCAAGTCACTCTTCCAGCTCAATTGAGATTCTGCCACCACCCGAGAGGAAAGACTCTGCCCTTTAAGGAAAAAACTCAGGCCCAAAGTTGGAGAAGAATTTCCTAAGCAAGCAATATACTGGCACATTTTCTGATTCCTGCATTTCCCTGTTACCTAAAAAAAAAAAAAAAAAAATAACACTCACCCAGTGTTGCTGAAGTACGTCAAGAGGGAGGACATGCCCACTGCAGAATGGCAGAGTCCAGTGTTCCTTTCTCCAATTCCAAGCCCTTTCCTATGGACCATGCTGCCTCTCTCATGGTAGGGGCAACATTATTGTTTAACCAAGAAAGAAGAGATTCCTAAAAATAATAAATAAAAAATTTTAAAAAAATAAATGCAGAAGGTAGGAGGGTGGGGGGCATTTCCCCAAACCTCTGGATCAAAGTTCCAAACCACAGTCCTTCAGACATAGTTGTGGTCAGAATAGACAGCAAGAGAAGAGCCCCAGATGGCCATGCCCAGGGTGGATGGGCTGCGTTTTGCTCATGAGGATGGCTCTCTGGAACCATCCATTGACAGTGACCTGGATCCAATGCTTTCTGGTTTTTCTTTGTTGATTTCATTTTTCTTTTTTTCCAATGGTGAGGACAGTCCCTTACTCACTCCCTACGTCCCAGGGACACTCATAGGGGAACTGTTGGCCTCGGTTATTTATTATCTGCTCTGACCACAAAGTCCGTCCTTGGAAGACCTATAAACCAGGTCCTAATGAAAAGAAATTTAACTCAAGATCCCAGTATACCTGAGAAGGAGGAGGGGTCACTGAGGCCAGCCATCCAGACCTCCAGACCTCCAGACCAGGGAGGCAGGCTTGACCCATCTGCACTGAACTCCAGCCCAGGTTCCCAAGAGCCAGGTTGCCTCAATCACTTGAGGGTCTTGTAGAATCAGAATCTCCAGAGTTCAGAACTAGAAACCATAATTTTTAGGTAGTTCGTGGGTGATTCTGATGGTTGACCCTGGGAGGAATCAGCTCAAATAATGCAAAGGTTCATGCTTGGGACCTTTAATCCAAATTCACTCAGGTGAAATTGTCCCGACATCACTTAATGCTAGAGTACGAAGGGGGAAAAAATCATAAAGACAACAAGCTGTTTTCAGTGCTTTACCATAGTGAGAGGCTTCAGAGGTCTTAGTCCATAGAAGGCCAGCTCCAGGGCTTGAGGTGATACAGAACACCATGGCAAAGATTGTGGCAGAGGGAAGCAGCTCACATGGTGATCAGGAAGCAGAGAGAGAGAGACTCTACTCTTGGGATACAAATATATTCCCCATAGCCACGCCCCCAATGAACCACTTCCTTCTGCCACACCCCACCTGCCTCCAATTACCACTCAGTTAATCCCACCAGGGATTAATTCACTGATTAGGTTAAGGCTATGAACCAATCGTTTCTCCTCCAAAACATGCCCTGCCTCACATGTGAGGTTTTGGGGGACATCTGGCTTCCAAACCATCATAGCCATGAAGCATCAATTAAGGAGAAATTCATTGGGTACTTATGGGTCAGGCAGAGGTAGGATCCAAACCTCTGAGCTCTTATGCTCTGTGGCTAACAATGTCAGAGAAAAGATGAAGCCATTTTGAAAACCATCTATGCACACACCCTTCCTCAGGAAGGTGCTGAACTCTAGACATCTTTCTGTATTCAAGCAAGACTGGAGTACCTCCTGCAATCTACAGTGGCGGAGAGTAAATCTGGACATGACAAGGGAGGACGGCAAAGGGGAGAGATATGAGCGCAAAGACTGTACATTACAGAAATCTCTGGCAATTCCAGGATATTGACAAAGGTACATGCTGATAGCCACAGAGCATGTAAGGATTTTAATACCACATTTCCAGTTATGACTAGCGAAGCATAATTACCTACTAAATTATAATGTTCATATTCATTTGAACAAATAAGTACTTGTAGTAGTTACATCGGGGCCCTGGGCGGACAGCCGAGGGGCTGATGAAATGGACAAACAGTTTCTTTGGAGGAGTTTGATCCTAGATTGGGTAAGGTTGGTTCTCTGAGTCTTCAGAGGTCAGGGCACACACTGTGAATGGTGTTATTTCCCCCCAATCGTAGTTACATGCAAATGATTCAGAATTTAGCAAGTAAACATACAAGTAATTACAAATTGCAATTTGTAATACGTGCAAGGAAATGGGGAGAAGAGGACCAGGAGGAGGCCTTCAAGAAGCAGATGTGTAATGGGGGAGGAAGTCCTGAACTCAGCCCTGTAATTTTTCTAGCAAAAATAAAAGGGTCTTGCTGAGGTCTCCTATTATTGTGGACTTATCTATTTATACCTCCATTTCGTCCAAAAAAGAGTCTGAGGTGGGGCTTACCTGTCATCTGTAAGAAAATTAAAGTCATTTCCTAAAAGGGGCAAAAGGAAATTGAAGTAATGAGGAGGGAGAGAGAAAAAGGTTGAGAGAGAGACACACAAAATGAAAAGAAAGAGACAACATGCGCGCAGCCACACACAGCCACCTATTAGTTCCTTTCTGAAGTCCAAATCTTAAATAGAGCATAATTCTCCTTTTTTTTCTCTCATTTCCACAGGAATTGGTTGTCTTCCTATATACACGTTTTCTTTTGGGCTTCATACAAAAGGTAAGGCTCCATATTGAGCCATGCTAATTAGCTGGGGTGATCTCCAGTTTGTAACAAAAGCAAATCTATCACCAGCTGTGGAAAAAAAAAAGAAAAAAAGTCCTCAGCTACCCCAAACCCCAAAACACATAAGCTCAGCATTTTAACTGGCTGGGGTAAGAGCCATTATTTTCATTAATGGAGCTCATTTTTATTTTATTGGGCTTTTTTACTATCAGATTAAAAGCATGTTTTTATTGTAGTTTTTTCTAATGCAATCTTGGATGATGTGCTCAGAATGAATGGAATAGTTATTGTTTTAATTATTTTTTCATTTTGTGTTTTTATTTCATTTGTTCCTTTTATTTACTACTTTTAAGTTTGCAATAATAACACGGACTCAACTCAGGGAGTTTAGAGGCCTCCAGTTAGCACCTCTGCAGTGATTTGAATCTGCTAAAGACCAAGGAGTGGGGAGAATCACTGGTTCCCTGATGCTTTCAGAACCCTGTGACGGCCCATCCCGAAAGCCCAACCTTATTGAAGAAGGCATGTGGAGCAGGGTTCCTAGGACTAAGGGTGGTGAAGAGGCTCCCATATGCATCAGACATATTTCAGGCCAGTTCTGTTTCCATTCCTGCTCCAAACTGTCCTGGCTCAGTAGGCAAGGAAGAGTTAGAAGGAACCTCAAGGTGGAGAAGCAACATGTTGCTTGCCTAAGCCACATTTCACTGATACACAAACCACATAGAGTGCCTATGGGAGCATACGGACTTTGTCATGCAGGTGGACCTGTTCTCTGCTCATGAAGGGGAGAGAAGACCACAGAGTCTTCCCTGCAAATCCACATGTCTCAGCAACCCCATGGGCTAAAGAGACCCAGAAACAAGGTCAGGGCAGGATTTTCAGATACTTTGATTAGAGCAAGAAATCCACTGGGTGAGTTGTCTTCCCGGGGATAAGCTCAAAAATTACTGGACGCTACAGGCTACTCAGAAGCCCAACCCTTAGGCCTGCCATTTGCAATTGCGTGGATGAACCCAGAAGACGTTATGCTAAATGACATAAACCAGACATGGAAAGAAAAGTACTACATGATCTCACTTCTATATGGAATCTAAAAAATCAAAATGGCCATTACCTGGGGCCAGCCTCTCTAGGCCCAGAATTGCCTGATCAAGGACTCATTGGCTGCTGCTTGCCTTCCAATGCCTTCCAATGGATGAATAAGGGATTTCAGGAGTGAAGGTGAAACCCTGACTTGGGTATCTCTTTCTAGTCATCCTCAAACCCACAGAACATTCATTGTAAAGATGACTGTATTTTGTTTCTAAGCAAAGATAAGGGATATGATGCTTTAGAACCTCACAAAGCCCCCTTCTGCTTGAGTGTTGAATCACTAGTGCCATTTATCAGATTCTTTAATTCACAAGTCTCATTTCATAAGATATATTCTTTCTAAACCAGCATAAAAGTTGCAACAGAATATTGAGCCCAGTTTAACCAAACCCAAGCACTAATTTTTGGAAAAAAAAAATTCTACTTATGGAAAAATGTTGTTCCCTTAAAGGAAGCAAATACTATATCTAAAGAACCATTTTTTTTTCATAATGGTACTTTGGAAGGGGCTCACCTACCCTTGGAGCCAATACCCAGATTTAAGTTTCATAAACAAAAGGCATTCATTTATCATGATCCACACTCACAGCACTCAAGTGCCAGGGTCTCTGAGCATCCTGAGCATCAGAGATGAATTCACCCACAGCGGGGACTAGGATATCGTCCTCACACAATGCACTGGTGAATTCTATAAAATTATATTGTCCCTCAGATTTTTGGAACAGTCTGTAACATTAAAAGTTCTTGATTTAAGTTAGGCAGGCTTTAGTTGGTTACTTTTGCCAAATATCGCTTCCTTTTACAAAGAGTTTCAGCGAATAAAGTTTGGACCATGCCTTTGTAAAAAGAAAACATTCAGCACTCATGCATATTCACGTGTCATTTGGCTGGCAGGGTGTGGAATGCAAGTAGGGACCCTGAGTTTAATCCCTGGGTTTAGCTGCATACAGGTTTGTGCATTGGTTCACCAGGAATAAAGGACTGCTTATAATTATTACTACATCTAAAATGCATATTATATAGTTAAATGCTATATAAATATAACTATAAAGATAATAATGGATAACACTTTCTGGGTGTTGCCTCATTTCCTCCCACAATAGGATGAGGCAGTACAGTCATCCCTCCTGTTTCCACATGAGGAAAATGGGAAAGAGAGAGGGGACTGCTCTTGTAAATAGGGACCAGGCAGGAAGGCAAATCAGTACAGGGAATGGTTGAGGTATAAAGCCACAGGGAAAGTGTTTGGCAAACCCCAGGATCAGCTCTGGCTGCTAGGCCTAGATCTCCCAAGGTTTCAAGAAAAACTTACCCCAATGTGCAAATTTTAAAAATAAGGCATGCACAAGCAAAAACACACCTGCAGATGACAACCACACCAACCCGGACCATTTGACTCTCTCCCGCATCCTGGACCTATCTCCTGTGCTGCATCCATGGTTTGTGTTTTGTCTTCCCAGCTAAACTGTGCAGGTCGGAAAACAAGAACCCATATATTAGGAAGCTTTATTCTCCTTCCAGGTGATGGGAATATGTGCTGGTGCATGGAGGAGAGTTGGTTTCCCAAATGCTCAGGATTCAAATTCTATCAGGCTCTGTTTTCTCCAATATATAGTCTCATCTGGAGTCTCACCTTCTATTTCTCACTCCTATTCTAATGAAATCTAAGCTGAAGAAATGTATTTGGGTTACTCAATGGAATTAGGGCACGTGTGCCCCTGGGGGCTTAAGTTACAGGTTCAGCCTCAAGGGGAGGTTCGTCCCTGTTGGCCACACACTCAGACACCTACCTCTGAAGACCCTGTAGCAATTCTCCAGGCACCTCTGCAGTCAGATCCTCATTCACCTCACACATTTTTACAAACAGGGTCTCCTTGCTCTCAATCCCATGCCCTGTCCCAATTGGAAGAAAGGATGCAAAGGTGTGCTGGCTCCAATCTGAACAACCAGAACATGAGCACAGGTGTGTTGACATCCATGATGTTAAGTTAAGGTGTCAACTTGGCTGTGGTAAGGAATACCCAGATAGCTGGTAAAGCATTATTTCTGGGTGTGTCCGTGAGGAACAGAATGACATTAGAATCCATGGACCAGGTAAAGAAGATCCATCCTCACCCAGTGTGGGCCAGCACCATCATCCTTTGGTTGAGGTCCCCGACAGAACACAAAGGCAGAGGAAAGTCAAAGTCATTCTCTATTTTGGAGCCAATCCAGCCATCTACTTCTGCCCTTGGGCATTGGAACTGCGGGTGCTCCTACCTTTGGACTGCAGAACTCAAAATAGAGTCCCCAGTCCCCAGGATTCTCAGACCTTAGTTATAGTATGAGTCACATACAGGCCCCCCTGGTTCTCCAGTGTGAAAAAGAGCAAATGGCGGGAGTTCTCAGTCTCCATGATCATGTTGGTCAATTCCTATAATAAATCCCTGCTATCTGTCTATCTATCATCGATCATTTATCTGTTATGGTCTGGATATGAGGTATCCCCCAATAGCTCCTATGTTAATGCAGGAGGTGAATTGATCAGATTATGACAGCTGTGATATAATCAGTCCATCCTAGTTTGAATAGACTAATTGGGTAGTGTAGGCAGATGGGGCATGGTTGGAGGAGGTAGGTGACCTGTGGCATGCCCTGGAAGGGTTCAGCCTCCTCCCGCTGCCCTCTGTCTGCTTCCTGGCCTTCACAAGTAAAACATCATCTTCTGCCAGGATGGTCTACCTCATGTTGGGCCCACAGCAATGGAGTCAGCCAACCATGGACTAAACCTCTGAAACCATGAGCCAAAACAAATGTTTCCTTCTCTAAGTTGCTCTCATTAGGTATTTTAGTCACAGTGATAAAAATCAACTAATGCACTATCTATGACCTATCTACCTACCTGTCTCCTATTGGTTACATTTCTCTGGAGATCACTTGTGCTTCAGAACACGTGCTCACACCCAAAGCATCAGAACAAGTGTGTGCACACCCAGAATATCAGAATATGTGTGTGCATACCCAGAACATTAGAACAAAAGTGGCCAGTGAACTCATCATACTTCAGGGATGTGTCTTTGAAGAGATTAAGGATTGCTAGTTTCACTTTTTTTCTAGCCCAGTCCCGTGGGAAGGGGAAGAGTTATCAAGGGGGAGTCTCATCCTTTTGGGATAACTAAGAATATGCAGCCTCGACACATAGTCAAAGATGACTTGGAAGAGGAGGAGGCTTTAGTGTGGAGAGGAGGTCAAGAAATAGAGTGTGGATGTCCAGGGCCTCCCTGGGCTGGGATTGCCACAAATGCTGGTACCCTGGAAGAGTGGGCTTCACTTGGAGGCTGGTATTTGGACCTCAATGCTTTGTCCTCAACATTTCTTTATTCTGGCTGGATCTATCTAATCTGACCCATCAGGGGGGGAAAAAAAAGGAGATAAAGACAGCATATTGAGCATCCTAAGTTGTGAGTATGTATCTCAGGCCTATCCAGGCTGCAAGGCACCTACCTAGGGACAAGGGGCACCAATAAAAAAGAGCTTCCATTTTTGCCCTCAAGCCCTGAATCTCACATGCCTACTGCATGCACAACTGCCTATGCATCTGTATACACACATACTCACACAAGCTGTGAAGTGTCTCTAGCACAAGCCACTCTCCTATGCACACAGTAAGTCCAGGATTTAATGGCTGGGCTTATCTTGTGCAACATTCCCAAGGCTCCATTTTTCATGAGGCAATTTTTAAAGAGTTTTATGACCGCATGAACAATAATTTTTTTTAGTGAAAGCAGACTGAATTGTAAGTGGTGGTAATTACACCAAACTAATTGTAGGCAAAATTAGTAAGAGGTCAGATCCGTTTGGTCGCAAAAGAAAATATATGCTTGGATCACACCTTCAATGATCTCTAGGGAATTAATTCATCATGAGATAAGAGGAATCTTCCTAAATCAATAGGGACTCTGTCCTAAAACATTTGTAGAAAATAAGGTGTCCTCATGGGTTTGGGTTAGATACCAGATGCCATTCTGCACCAGGGCTTCAATAGAACCAAGGCCTGGGGAGTCTATTTCAGTGGAGGGAGGACCCTGCATGGACTTTGTGTTTGTTTGTTTGTTTGTTTGCATTTGTGTTTATTTTTTTGAGACAGGGTGACAAGTCTCACTGTGTTGCCCAGGCTGCTCTTGAACTCCTCGGTTCAGGTGGTTCTCCCCATCAGCACACTGCCACACCTAGCCTTATGGACTTTTTCCCATGACAGGGATCCTAACCAAGTCATCTTCTCTAGTTCAGCTCACAGGACCCTTCAGGGCCTGGCTCTGCTCATTTCTTGCAACTTCATCCCCGCCACACTCTAGCCACCTGCAAGTCTTTTTTTTTTTCCACCTCCCACATGAGCTGGGTGTCCCTGCTCCACCCCTTTCAGGACAGAGCATTTGTTCTCAGGAACACTGTTTCACACTGCATTATATAGTGAGGCTTGAAGTCAGACAACAGGTTTCCAGACACATACCTGTTGGGGTGAGTCTGAGGATCTGTCTGGTCAGGAAGGAGGGGGCAGTTAATAAATGCTTATTAAATGAATGAATGGGTTCTCTTACCTCTTAAGTCACACATTTGGCCGTCCTGGGTCATCTTTCTGTTCAAAGATAAGCACCACTAATGGGAAGACACTACCTAGCATCTCCTCCCTTATAGAACCTTCCACCTCCAGAGTTGAAGTGTTTGATCCCCATTCCAAGCCAAAACATCAGGTCACTATCCAAATTCCAACATCAATGAGGATGAAGAGGAAGGAAAGAGAAGGAAGAGGGGTAAACAGCCAGATGGACACAGAAAGAAACTGACCCTTTTAGCTTAGTTTACAGGGAGGCCTGTAGATACCCTGGCCACCAGGGAGAAAAGCTCCAACCAGGTCTTCTGGACTTGGTGTAAGAAAGGTTCCCAGGAAGAAAGCCCATTCTGGAGAGAGACAATATGGCTGAAAAGACACACTGAAATCTTCAGCTGTGGCTTCGGCCAAGTAGTTACAAGAAGGGCCCTCAGAGATACAAAATCTAAGAAAAATAGTCCTGGCATCTAATTACAACAGTGCAGTTTGCTGCTTTTATCTGTAATTGGACTGTATAGTCTTTCATTCTAATTTACTTTACATCTAAACTGTGATAATCAAGACAAGCAGAACAGAATGGTCTCTAACTGGCTATCTTACTGACACCCGTTAATGCCTAATTATAACAACTAAATTAAAGATGCGACTGTAAAGAGGTGGAATATCAGTTTGAAGCATTTAATTCTGTGGAAAGGAGTAGAGATTTTAAATCCTAAGTAAGAAAATCAATATTATGCCTCATTATATTGGTATTGCTGAACAGATTAATGAAATTAAGTATTTTGTTGTGTTGCTTTTCTGTTTCTCCAATGCTATCCTGATGCAATGATAGTTTGTAATGAAGGAGTACTGCAGGGAAGGAAGTCTAAATTGAGAGCCAATTTATACACCGAAATTGGGAGATAGCTAATCTTGTTGATAGAGCAAGGGCTTTCTTTTGATATGGTTGGATTTTTAGATAGGGATCATGGATCTAGACTTTTTGCATTCTTGCAGAACAAAAATAAGTTCCACTCAAAGCTAAGGGAAGGTGTCATCTTTCTTCTTGTTCTTCTTTTTCTGTTTTTTTTTTTCCCCTTCTGGGGCTGGGGATCAAACTCAGGGCCTCACACAGGCTACCGCTGAGCCACCACTGAGCCACCTCCACCACCATCAGGCCTGTCTTTCCTCTTCTTATGGACTGATATGTCAACAGGAACTACATTGGCAATATCAGCCAACATCTGCCAGCACTCTGGTTTGGGACAAACATCCTTGAAGTTTTCTGTGCCAGTGGCCTCCCGATTTATGCCAAGCTAAACATGGCTCCTATGAAAATGCCTGGGCTATCACAGGGCAGGCCTCTTTTGGGTCTGGAAACACCGAATGAGCTACACTGAGGTCCTGCCCTCCTGGAACTTATCATTTGTGAACAGCTGGGCTACCAAGACCTCAGCAAGCTGAGGGCCCCATTCAAGGAGGAAAATACAGCTCCAGTGAACTTATCCCAAACTCCGTAATCATAAAATCAAGAATGAAGACATTTTAATTTCAACTTACATTTAAGTTGTCATTTGGGGAAGAAGAGAATTTTATTTTGAATTTTGCCTGTATCATCATCTTTTCAGATTCCTGGGGCCTTTACCAAGCTCTTAAGCACAGGAACGGATACCAAGGCAGGGGCGAGGGTGCCCTGGAGGCTGTGCAGAAGGGCTGAGTGGACACCACAGGCCAGGGAGAGGTCAACAGCCCACTCTGAAAGGGATCCTGAGGGGCCAGACCGAACTCTAATGCCCTGGTTCTGCTGGCATTTAGAAGGCAAAGGCCGATACCTCCCACCAGACACCTCCCAGCTGCATAAACAAAGCCAAATAAAAACTGCTGGCAGCCGCTGGTCCCACTGTGGCAGATGTGACTCCTCTGCACCATCTTGTCTGCTCTTAAGGGTTTTTTTGTGTTTTTGTTTTTTTTTAATTGCAAACAGACAGATGTAGCTTGTCCCTTCCATTTTGTTTATGATGCTGTAAGAACACCTGTGGAAGAAAGGGTCCCTGCAGAAATCCTTGACTTCCGTTCAGATGGCTTGTGGCTGAGCCAGCAAGCTCAGCAATCCTGTTTGCTAATAATTCTGGGTTCCTCTGCCTTGAAGAACCACCCGCAGGGGAATCCCAGGCACTTGTGCATCCACGTCTCATGTGCACATGATGTTGTAAGCGTCCATTCAAACACGTGGAGGACCTACTGTGTAGGCACAGCTTGGCCTTGATGTCTGTGGGCCGACTTCCCGTTGCACAGGCTGTTTCCCATTATCTCACCTACTGACCACTTACTCAGAGGATCCACAGCATTGAGAACACAGCTCCGACCATCATTTTGTTGATTCTCCTAATTTCAGATGAAGTGGTATGAAAAACAGATGTAGAAATTGCTCAAGTGAAAGCTAGACCTGTGGACAGAGAGAGAAGAAGGGATGCTTGCAAGGTGAGCCCAGGCTTGGGGAATACAGCCTAACCCCGTGCACCTTTTTATAATGCACACCCAACAGACCACTAGACATTGCTTATCTAGCACTTACTTTATTTTTTTAGCACAGACAATGAGAGTAAATGACGCTGCTTACAACTTTGTGTGCAAGTGTCTCCTTTTCTCAACCCTGGGTTTTATGCTGTGTAACACACCAACCCTAAAACTTGGTGGCTTAAAAGTAGCCACCGATTAGTAAGCTCAGGCTTCTGCTGGTGGGCCGAGTGATTCAGGCAGCCTCAGCTCACTCATGCACCTGAGATGCAGCTGGTGAAGGGACTGGTGAAGGGACTGGTGGCTGGAAGATCCAATATCCTCAGTCTTATGACCAGCACCTGGCAGACTGGCAGACTTTTGGTCAGGGCAACTGGGTAGTTGGTCTGCATGCCTCTCACCATACAGCATCCTAACCGTGGGTTCTCCACAGCAGGAGAGCAACTCTTTAAGTCTCTAACTGTTCCATTTCCAACTGGTCCATTGGCTAAAGCAAGCCCCAAACTAAGCCAAGAATCAAGATGGGGATGCAGGGTGTTGGGTATGTGTGTGTGTCCATTTTTACAATCAACCACAGATTTTTTTAAATTTCAAAATTCATTTCCTATGCTTCCCTATGAAATGTTTCAATCATTTATCTTCAACATGTAGTGTTTATAAATGATGCACCAGTTTAGTTTTTATTTCCATTAACACAGGTATATTTAGAAGAGTACTTTTAAATTGCAATTGGGTTAAATTTTTTGGCCTAAAGTTTTCTTTCTTTATTCTTTTCTATATTGTAGTCAGATATTTGGCTTGAATTAGTTCTATTCTTTAGGGTTTTAAAATGTGGGGGTGTGTGTGCGTGCATGTATATAATTCTTAATATGCTGTGGATATTTAAAAAGTGTCTATTTTTATTGTTTGACACAAATATTATAGAGACCGACATATGCAGATTTAGATTTATATATAGAATTAGCCTTGTCTGTAATGGTTTTAAATTTTTCCTCTTGTTATTATCTGCTAAATCTGTTAATTTCTGAGAGGAGAACGCCATGTTATTGCTATAGATTTTTACTTGGTTTATTTTGTGCCATAATCTGCAAAGAATTAAGAATGCATTGATTATACTATTCTTATATACACATACTTAAAACAATTATAATAATTTTAAATGTTATTAATATTAGTTGAAAAATAAGATGGAACTATAAATTTAGAGTCTCTGTGAGAAACAGACTTCAAATAAAAAGACACAGGATATAATATGAATGAGAAAAATCACAAGCTATATTATAATCAGACAAAAAAAATTTCAAGACTAATGATGTTTGTAAAAATAGAGACATTTCTTACAGATAAAGGCCCAATTCATCAAGAACACATAACAATGCAAATGAATGTGCATATGACGTAGGTCTTCAGTATACATTAAGAAAATATTTTTTTAAAAATTAGGGATAAATATGGGGCTGGGGTTATAGCTCAGTGGCAGAGTGCTTGCCTCTCACATGTGAGGTACTAGGTTTGATCCTCAGCACCACATAAAAATAAAGAAAATAAATAAAGTAAAGATATCGAAAAAAAATTAGGGATAAATAGACAAATTTACAATTACACCTGCAAACTACTCTCTCTCCAATAGATATCAGAAAAAGAAGAAAAAAAAAATGCAATATTATCTGAATACTTGCAACCAATTTAATCTCACTGAGCTGAATAAAAGAAAACATTCAAAAGCTAAATCCATATTTATTTCAAGTTCACATGAAACAATCACCAAGATAGACCATCTGTAGAGAGATGAAAGAAGACTCAATAAAAGTCATGCATTGAAATCATACAGAATGCTTTCCCTGACTATTATAGAGTTACATCATTAGATCAATTAGAGAGTGAAAAATATAAAATATGTATTTTTAAACTCCACCACTTTTAGAAATTAAAAAAAAATCTAAATATTCAGTGGGCCAAATAAGGAACCACAACATTAGTTATAAAATATTTTGAATGAAATAATAATAAAAATGCAACATTCTAAAATCTAGGGGATATGGCCAAAATTGACTAGAGGAAATTTTATAATTACCTCTTTTTTTAAATTTCAAAATTCATTTTCTATGAATTTTTAAAATTCCATTAGAAAAGCAGAAAGGTTTAAAACTGAAGATCTAAGTTTCCAACTCAAAGGGCTAAAAAATATAATTTTTTTAACAAAAAGAATAAATGAAACTAAAAATTAAGAGAAGAAAGTAGCAAATATATTAAAAGCAATCAATTAATAAAATAAAATTTTTTCTTTGAATTGATAAATAAAGTAAATAAACTCCTAGTGAGACTGATCAAGGAAAAGAGGAAAACACAAATTACCAACATTAGAAATAGAAGTAGAGCTATTACTACAGGTCCTACAGACATTTAGAAGACTAGTTCAGAGATATCACACCAATATATTTGACAATTTTAAGAAAATCGAAAAGTATTTTTTTAAAAATCCACAGTTATTCAAGTACATCCAAGAAAAAGAAAACATACTTAGTCCTATATCTATTAAAGAAATTAAACTCACCATTAAAGCCTTCCCACAAAGAGAAATCCATAACTAGATGGCTTTACTAGCAAGTTCTTTTAGATATTTATAGAATAAATAACAACAATCTTTTACAAACTCAGAAATTAAAGGAGGAAAAAGACATTTTTCTGTATAATTTTGTAAAGCAGATATAATCCCTACACCAAAATCTTGTGAGACTATACTTGAAAAGAACAGTATAGAATCTTTCATTAACTTCGATGCAAAACATCTACCAAGTATTCAAAAATTTAACCTACCAATGTACAAAAAGTTCAATACATCTCAAAGAATGAAATTATTCCCAAAGTACAGGTCTGAATTGACATTGAAAAACAACTGTAATTCACCACATCAAAAAATAAATCAGAAGTGCCGTATAATCATCTCTACCTCTAGAACAAAATCCTTTGATAAAATTCAACACTACCTTTCCTCAGTATAACAGAAATAGCAGGAAACTTGCTAAATCAGATAATGGTTTTCCATGGAAAACTTACAGAAAACAAAATTACTTTATGTTAGACAACTGATAGATTTCCAATTAAGATCAGAAAAGAGAGAAAGATGTTTGCTCTTATGGTACTGGAATTCCCAGTCATTGTTTATATATGGAGAAAATTATTTAAAAAATCACCAAAAAAAGAAAAAAAAATCATACTACTTGAAGTAATAAGTGAATAATGTTACAATATACAAGATGTATATGCAAAAATAAATCACATTTCCACACATTAGCAGCAAAATTTCAGATTATGCAATTTTAAAACAGTACTTAAAAAAACTTAGAAATAAAGTAAGCCAAAGATGTACAAGAAATTCACACTAAAATTTTACATATAATATCTAAGAGAAATTTGACAATGTTTAAGTAAATAAAAATCCATACCCACTCGATGGATTGAAATTCTTAAAACTTTTAAGATGTTTCTTCCCAAATTGATCTATTGATTCAATTTTGTGCCAAATAAACTCAATAAGCCTTTTTTTTAAAAAAAAAGAAATTAAAAAGCTGAGTCTAAAATTTAAATAAACATACATCTAGTACATCTAATGCCATTTTGAAAACGAAGGACAAAGTTTTTGAGGTTTATTATAAAACAATAATAAAAAGATACTATTATTGTTTTGTATAGAAACAAAAAGATCAATGAAATAGAATAAAGAGTACAGAAATAGGTCCACATCTATAGAGTCAAGAGACGTTTGACCAAGACACTAAAGTGATATTGTTTTTAAATAATTGTTTCAACATAAAGTTCTAGAATATCTCAATCCATCTGGAAAATAATGGTCTTCAATGCCTCCTTCCCACCACAGACAATAATTCAAAGTATATGATAGACAGAAAACTTAAAGCAAAAACTACAAAGTTCCTAAAAGAAAACATAGGAGATTATCTTTATGACCTCAAGGCAAGAAAAGACTTTTTTGGAGAAAATCCAAAAGCATTATGTGTACAAGAAAAATAAATAAACTGAATTCCACCAAAACTGAAAACTTCTATTCATCAAAATATATTTGGGACTGAATTAGAGCAAATTCTCTTCCAGGCTGTTATAATTATGTCAAGATGAATCCCAGTGTTATATATAAATGAAAAGAGCCAATAAAAAGATAAAAGAAAAAAAAGATATTGATAAGTTAATGGGAAACCTAAAGACTGGGGAAAATACATCCAATGACTTGCATTTAGAACATATAAAGTCCTTTCACTCATTAAGAATGCAGTAAGATCAAGCAAAATAATTGAACGTGAACTTCACAAAGGAAGATAGGCAGTATGCACATGCACACTGTTCAACATCATTATCAGAGACACTCTAAAACCCTGAAGTGAACCTCCACTTCAGACTTTAGGAGTGGCTACAGTTAAACAGAATGGACACCTCAAATGCTGGTCAGGATGTGGGGCACCCAGAGAGTAAGATGGTACAGACATTTTGGAAATCAATGTGGTGATTTCTTATAAAATTACACATTGCTAACCCATGATCCAGTGTTTTACTCCTTGATATTTATCTAAGAGCAATTAAAACATATGTCCACAAACTTGCACAAGAATACAAGAACGCTAGTATAGCAACAACAAAATAAAAAAAGAAAGAAAAAAGAAACAAATCAGCTCTCCATCAACAATTGAATAGATAAATAAATTATGGTATTTTCATACAATGGCATTCTATTCAGCAACAATAGAACAAACCGCTAATACATGCAGCAATATGGAAGAATCTGAAAAACATTATTCTCAACAAAAGAAGACAGACAAAAGAAGGGATGCTGTATGATTCCATTTACATGAAGTCCCAAAACAGATAAAAACAAATCTATAGCAAAAGAAATCAGAACTCATGGTTGCCTCTGGATCGAGCACAACAGGAAGTGTCTGGCAAGGCCCATGCAAAGATTTCTGGTTTGTGGAAATGCTTCGTATCTAATTCAGAACAAGTCGCTTGGTTTATATGTATCCAACACTGATCTAACTGCACATTCAATTTAATATCTATGCACTTCACTATATGTTAATTATGCACCCATAAAAATTCTAAAAATCTCAAGTGATAATCCTATCTCTTTCTGGCAATCTTCTGCTCATTAGTTGAAGTCCTCAAAATGAACCCCCAGACCCCACACAACCACTTTGCACCTGCCAAGAGAATGTAATGGCAAACTCCCATCTGATCAAATTCCACATGCTATTTTTTTTCTTCCAACTACATTTCCATGCACCTGCCACATTGTACCATATACACTGTAAAAAAAAAATAATAATAGATAAGGAAACCAGATGGAATCTAATCCAAATTTATTACTGACAATCATCACTGGGTAAATGGAAGTAACACCTCTCTTTTAGAGTCAGGCAGGTGAAACAGTTAAAACATGTCCTCCTAAGTAGGTTAAACACTTCTCTTGTTCAGAAGTTTATTTATTAAGTTTTCCTTAAATTTTGATATTGCCTTGGTTGTAGGTACTAATTGATTCGTACCCTTGAAATGGCAAATGTTGGCTTGAAATAGTAAAATCACTACATTTAAACAGCAAGAGTCCTTCCTGTTTTCCTCTAAGTCCAGTCAAAAATCCTCTCTGGAGTCTCCAACTCCATGGCCCTGGGCAGAAAAAATCTCAAAATAGAGAGTTCTAAATGCCTCAAGAAACTCATCACTGTTTCGCTGGCAGCAGGCTGCATCCTGCAAGTTCAAGTTCACAGCTTCTTTTCCCATCCTGATCATGAAACCTCAGGGACAAATCCTGGAGTGAAAGGAAGCTCAAAAATCTTGTTTGGTTTGGATCACTGACATCAAGGTTTGAGTCTCCTTAAAATCAGTTTTCCATGCTAATTACTAACTTTGAAAGACCGGAAAAGTCAATTTCCAAATTGCAAAACAAGCCAGAAAAATAACATGTTTTGATGATGTTCTGCTTTGTGTTGGATTTCAGTGAAAATTTCATCCCTTATTCTCAAAAGATGAATGTGTAGGTGGCACCTGTCAGTCTATCTTATTAGGCTCAGAAGTCCCATCACCATCAAACTCTAGCATTAAAGGAATGCAAATTATTAATTTATAGTAAAGGCAATGTGAAGAGATGGTGATAAGAAGAAATCATTATGCTATTTTAGATTAACCCTTTCCACTATTCTATGGTTTGGATAAAGCTTAAGTGTGTCCCCTAAATGTTCATGTGTTAGAAGGTTGCCCCGCAACCCTAGGCAGTGATATTAAGAGATGGTGGGACTTTAAGAGGTAGGGCCTAGTGGGAGGTCATTACTGGTAACTCCCCTGAATCACTCTGGCTTCTTGTCTCACCATATGGTCTCTCACATGCATCCCACCTATGATGCCATGGACCATGAGGTGGTGCCCCAGGGGGTCCTGATCAAAGCCTATGCAATGCTGTTTGGAGTTTCAGCCTCCAAAACTTGGAGTTATATAAACTTTTTTTCTTTATAAGCACCTCACCTCAGGTAGTACATTATAGTAATGAAAAAATGAACTAATACACATGCTTATAACCAATACCTGTCTCTTAATAATTTGTTACTCATCAATCCTTGCTGATTTGAAATGAATCAGGATCCAATACTTCAGAGTTTGCCAAAGGGCAAACTCCTAAAGACTGATAAGTATTTATTTAGCTTTTTCTTTCCCAAATCACCCTGACCTCAATTCTCTGAGTGAGCTGAAGAATCTAGGTCCCATCAGACACACAGTACCATGGTGTGATGAGGAGCTAGGACATCTGCCCACCTGTTCCAACTTTACCTCTGTAGAACCCCAGGTAGCTCTCTCACTCTTACTCCTATGCATTTACCTTGTCTGACAATCCTCAGTTTGGTTCAGCTAAGAATTATAGGGGACACTTTGTATAAATATTTTTAAAAACATAATTGGACCATGGGGACCCACCTTAACATTCCACCTAATTGCTTCAACTATGTTTGGGAACCCAGATTTCCATATCTTCTAGAATAATGGTTCTCAATCATGGCTGCATATTTGAATCACCTTCCGAAATTGTATTTTAAATAATAATATTAATGAAAATGTCCCAAGTCCCAGCCTCCTTCCAAACAAGAACTCTGGAGACTAGGAAGAGAGGCTGGCTTATCAACTTTTGTTAAAAGTTCTCTGGTTGTGAAAGCCCAACCAAAATTTAAAAACTGATCTAGAAAAGATTGTGCAATCCATTATTGATTTTTTTGGGTGCTGATTTCTGTCTGTCAATCATTTAGACACATTATCTCTGACTACAAAAATCCTTCCATAAATTCCCACACCTCTCTAGCTATCCTCCAACTCTCATTTCATGATATATTACCTTTTGGCTTGTTGACTTTGATTAGCTAAAAAAAAAAAAAAAAAGAAAAAGAAAAAAGAAATTTTGCATCTAGTTCATAAGAAATATCAGACTGTAATTTTCTTACATTGTTTGATTTTTAGTATCAGGGCTATTCTGGTCTTAGTGGGTAAGCTGAGACATATTCTCTCCTCTTCCAGTTTCTGTAGGAGTTTAGCTGGGATTGGCGTTATTTATTTCTCAGATGCCTGGTAGAACTCAGCAGTGGAGCTGGATGGACATGGAGTTTTCTTCTCACTTCCTCCAGTCTCTTCCTCGTGGGCCAACAGGAAGCCAGGGGTGGTCCTTAGGAACACAGAGCAGGTAGAGAAGGGAGAGCCCTCCAGGAGGCAGAGAGGTCAAGCATGGTTGATAGGAGTTGCTTACTTTTCCTGTTTCGGGATGCCCTTTAATACCACTGGATACATTTTCAAAGTGTATCTTTAATGGTACTAAATTGCCTTGTGAGTAAACATCCAAACCTACAGGACCACCTGGTCTGCCTCCCAGCCCTGTTCTCAGCCTGGGCAAGGGCCGCCTCCATTGCTGTCTCTTTATCACCACTGAGCCACTCTGTGGTCCTGTGCATCCTCCACTCTTTCCTGCCCCCAGGGCCTCCTGCCATGCTGTTTCTTTGGCATGAAATACTTTCCTCTCTCTGTCTTTGCTCAGCCAACCCTTATTTAAGTCTTAGACTCCCGTTTAAATATCTCACTACTAAGAAGATTACCCTGTTGCCCCAGATTCTAGTGCATCTGGTATACATGTGGACGACTCTCCTTGCTCATGGCACTGTCATAGCATATTTATGACATCACCAGCACTGGGACCATATGCCCAATAGCCATGATGTCTTTGGGGCCTAAAGAAATCCATACAGTGTAAGAAAGCTAGCATTATTCCTCAGGTAGCATCTGTCACCTCCATGAAGATTGACACCATATTCAAGCCTCACTCGGGGAAAATAATGAGGATTTTTGGAAGTCCCAGTATTAAAATATTTTGCCCCAGGTTTCTCACCTTATCATTGCAATTCAAAGGTGTTTTTGTTTGTTTGTTTGTTTGTTTTCCCAGGGCCTTAGCTCCTCCTACAATCCATGCCTAACATCAGTGCATCGAACACAGCAAGGAGCTTAGAAAGTCTTCCATTACTGAAGTGAAGGGTACTAGCAGAAAATGTGGATCCCCATCAAAAAGGTGGAGCAGTAATATTTCTGGTGTTTGGGAAGGAATTAGTTATATTGTAGAATAAACAGGAAAAAACTACAAAATCAAAAGTCATCATGTTCCGGAGGTCATGTGTGAGCACACAGGGGACAAGTTTGCCATCCTTAACCACAATTCTGTTTGAGTAATATGTGTTACTAAGTTGATATTAAGTCTGAGCACCAGGCTTCTTGCAACTTTAGCCAGTGAATATATTTAGCAACTTGGAAACCAACTTCCCCCTAGATTTTTATCAGATTTACTTTTGCATCTTTAGATCCTAGTACAGTGCCAGAATCATAACTAGTAACTGATTGATTTACTGAAATACAGAATCTGAAGTTGGGCATCTGTCCACGGAAAAATGTCCACAGAATGGAAGGCGATCGAGGCAAAGAGATGAATACAACCTCAGGCCAAGGACAAATGGTGAGTCTGAGATCACAAGACAGCTGAAGCTAACTGGAGCAGAGGGAGTGGGGAGGGAGGCTAGGATAGAGAGGGGAAGTGAGCCAGTGGCTCCTGGGTCCCCCACCCCAGTGTCCTTGGAGCCAAACTAGTTTGGGGGCTGAGGGGAGGTGGAGGGCCCCAAACTTGATGATGGCCTTTTGGGGTGTTCCAGGCTTCCTCACCCCTCTGGCTCCCCCCCATTCTGGGAGCACACATGACTGGCATCAGGACACTGATCCATAGGGGCGGGGTAGCCACAAGAAGGAGCCACCAGCTTGTGAAATGGTGATTATCTTCAAAAGCTTCAAGTGCAATCCCCATTCTTGACAGATAATATAGAAAAGGACAAGGAAGAAAATGCTAGTTACCCATAATACCACCACATTATACCTCCTAAGTGCTGCTAATACTGGGGGATTTTCTTCTCATATCCATCTTTGTTAAGAATGTGGAGTGTTCAGTGTGTGCGTGTGTGTGTGTGTGTGTGTGAAATACACGGAGCGTGTGCAAATCTGTGTGCACATTGCATGTACTCTGCATTGCATCACGTGCTGTACATTGGTGCTGTAGTATGTGGTTTGGGGTCCTGCAGGGGGTTTAGGTGCACGTGGGGTAGATATGAGACTGTCTCATGGATATTCAATGTGAGTATGTGTGCATGGTGTGCATGTGGGTTGTGTCACGTGTGATGTGCTTTTCGTATCCTATGTTCTAAATGTGAGTAGAGTACAGGTGTGTGCTGTGTGCTGCGTGTTTTTGTCTTGAATTTATGCATCGTCTGTGTTGTGTATTGTTTGGTGTTCATACACAGTGTGTGTTTTATCAGAGTGAACGGGCTGTGAGTATGTGCTATCTCTGGTCAACGTTTTCTACGTGTGAATGTGGGTTTGTGTGAAACAGAGTAGACCGAGGCAAGTGACATCATTATCCAGCTCAGAATTATCCTCTCTTCATGGAAAATGATAGGGATTTCCAGGTAGTATATTGATTGAACCTTTCTTTTAAAGTGAAATTTTTAAAGGAAGTTTATTTAAATAAAATTCTCACTGGGCACGGTGGTGCACACCTCTAATTCTAGCAACTGGGGACAACAGTTGCTGAGGCAGGGGGATCATAAGTTCAAGGCCAGCCTCATCAACTTAGCAAGACCCTCAGCTACTTAGTGAGCCCCTGTCTTAAAATAAAAAATAAAAATAGACTGGGCTGAGGATGTAGTTCATTGGTAAATCACCCCAAGTTCATTCCCCAGGACCAATTAAAAATAATAACAACAAAATCTCTACTGAGAAATTGGATACATTTTGTATGGAATATGGCAGAATTCTTTAGGAGAATGTTTGGAAAATGCCGCTAGAGGAATCTTGAATCCTTCCCCATGATCCAAGAACACAAATTCTGAATTTTTCTTTCGGAAAATTAAGATCTATGGCAGCAGATTTCTATAATAGAGAGGAAGAAAAGAAAGGAAAAGAGAGAAGAAAGAAAAGGGAGGAAGAAAGTAAAAACAAAAAGGAAAACAGAATCGGAGAAGCCAAGCTTCCTGCCCTGCGATGACCCGGCCCACAGGGGAATGGCCCCACCCCCAGGCAGGGAGGAAGTCCTCATGGTCACACTGGGTGCAAACTGGCCTCATGCCCGTGGAAATGGCTCACACCCTTGGTCCAGCTACTCTGCTCAATGGTCTCCCTTGAGGGCTCCAGGGTCCGTCTTTCCTGGGTGAGAGACAAAGACACTTGTCCCCTCTTTTGACCGCTTCAAAATTTTTCCAAATTCAGATTGAATCCAGATCCAGGGCAGTGAGCAAGAACCATCCCGAGTCTGCACCCCAGTGAGCTCCGGAGGTGCCTCCCCTGTGATGGAGCATCCACTGTCCCTTAGGCTGGGCAACAGCCTCCTGGACTCCCTTTGGGCTTTGGGGACTGCCACCTTTAAAACCCCACAACAGTCATTTTATACGGTTACTGGCAGGTCACATGTTGCTTCTATTTACATTCATGAATTCCCCCAAACAAACCTAAGCAGGAGTTATTGTATTTTTCCCAAAACAGGGGCAAAGTGTGAACCTCGGGACAGTTAATACGGCAGATGCCAGTTCACCTTGAGTTTCTGGTACTTTCTTTAACCAGGTACGTCTCTCCACCAGCATCATATGGCAATTGATGAGCCAAATTGGCATTTAACCCAGGTACCCAGATCCCAAAACTTCCATAGCTTCTGCTGACCCGAGACTGTCCAGAGTGGCTGCATCTTCTGAATGTGACCCCGGCTCCACCTTCTCCACTGCCACCCAACCCTCATCCCCCACATATCCCTGCAGCTAAGAGACCCCCTACTTCACACAAACCCCATCTCCCAAGTGCTTCCTCTGGAACTCTGGGGCTGGCCTCCCCTCTTCAGGCATGGAGCAATTTCTCTCTGAGACAGACACAGAACATAATGAATGAACAGGACCTTAAGGAAAAAAGAGAGTAAACCATATTTTTCTTTTCTTTCCAGATAAAAATAATATGCCAGCACATCAGAATCTCCTGTGACAGAGCTAATGTCCAGGGGCAAAATAGGAAAAAAAAGCAACCTCTCTTGCTAATGCGAACATAACAACAGGCCCCTCCAATGACCAGGGAGCCCCAGAAATCCCTCTCAAACAAGGGCACTCCAGGAGACCTATTAGAGTTCTAGAGGAAAAAAAATTCCCTTTGCTTCATTTTATCCCTCTTTGTTAAGTATGGCTGGAAAATATCTGTAAAAATTAACCTAAAGCTTAATGGCTTATGTAAGAATGCCTTAATAAAAATATGTTGGCAAGCTTATTGGACTGTACCATTAGACCCCTCCCCCTCGATAGTCTTCAGTCTCATTTCTGTCTAAAGCTTATTCAGCAAACCAAAATGCCAATGCTCTCCTTCAATTTCCACTTCTTTGAACCTGCTAATTTACGAATGAGAAAGGATTTATTTGTGTTATTAGCTACACATAACCTCTTGTTGAAAAACTAGTTTTAAACACTGAAATCTTGAGATGCTTCAAGATCCACCAGATACCTAAAGGATGACTTTGATTTTTTTTTTCCCTCTCTGCAAGCTGTGTTTGATTTACATCAATTAGGTCCTCCCCATAAGGTATCATATCACGGGAAGGCTAATAACCCAGAAATAACCTCATTAAAAGAGACAGCATATCGGTCTAAACAGAATGAACTCTAAGCAGAAAAATTAGTGACCTGGAAAGTAGCAGGAAGAGGTAATGGCAGTATCAAGAAAAAATGCATTCCCGTTAGCGAGCCAAAGGAGAAATCACCAGCGATAAAGGAACAACACAATAGAAGCAGAAGCAGAACATTTTTTTAATGTTTTTAATCTGTTCAAATCCTGTAACATGCAATTTATTTTTCCCCAGTCAAAAATAGTCTCTGGAATCATGTATGTGTTTCCATAGACTCAAACACACACGTAAAGTGCTTCCAATACCAGCCTGGGTCCTATGTCAGTCATGCTGACTATCTCTAAGGATGGCAATTTCTGGGGCTCTGAAATTTTCCACCCTCATGAACAGTTTTCCAGTGTGTGAGTCTCTCTGACCATTGCCTGTCGGATCCCAGTTGATACAAAGCTTTTCTTTTTCTCCTTGGCAAAAAGACACACAGTCTGCTCAATGGCATAAACCAACGAAGAAACCAAGTGCCCTTCTGCTACTTCATGTTGATACCTAGCACCCCCTTCCCCTCCACCTGCCCACAGCTTCACCCATCCACAAAGTTTGCAGTGCAACGTTGGCTTCCTTGAAGCCTCATGCATGCCAATTTGGTTTAAAAAACAAACAACAAAACAAAACAAAAAGCCCACAGAAGAGATCACATCTGAGGGAAGCCATTTCTAACTGCAAAAGGAAACAGAAGGAGGAAATACCTGTACTGCCCTTGAGCTCCTGCTACCAGGAGAGTCTGGCCTCCCATGGAGATGTCAGAAGTTTGCATCCAAAGGGCATCCAATCGCTGAGTCAGAAAGAATGATATTGAAATAAAAATAAATAAGTAAAAAAATAACTAAGCCTTAAATGCATATAAATGTTTTTACATAGCACATGTATAGCTCACATACATAGGATTGGAATTGTAGTTACATTGATGAGAACCTCCTAATTAGCTCTCACTGGAATTTTCCATTGACTATTCCTGGGCAGGTAAAGTCACAGACAGAAATCACCTCCCTAGGGTCTCTGGGTTTTAAGCAATTTCCCAGCAGCAGGAAACACAGGAGACTGAATCCTTGCTGCACCCAAGAAAAGGGTAGGAAAGATCACCTGTGATCTTGTGAAACATACATACGGTCTTCATCCCTGTTTTCTGGCATCTAATTGCTAAAATCCTTGGAATTTTCAATGCAATGTCTTTCTATACATCAGTGAATTGACTGATGGCTGACAGCCCCCAGGTCACTTCAAGCTAGGGGCTGGTTTCCTGAAACACCAAGGCAGGATGAGAAGGTTAGGACTTTTGGCCCTGTCCCCAAAACACTAGAGAGTCTGAAAATGAAGTTGATCTTCAATGGCCAATGATTCAATCAGTTATGCCTAACTAATGAACTCTTCATTAAAAAAAAAAAAAAAAAAAAAAAAGACAGGGTTCAGAGAGTTTCCAGAAAACCGAACACATGGAAGCCCACCAGTATTGACCTACTCTTCTGGGCAAGACATGGAATTCTGCACCTTTTTCTCACTACCTTGCTGTATTCATCTCTTCATCTCTATCTGTCCTTCAGAGTAAACCAGTAAACATATTTCCCTGAATTCTGAGAACCACTCCAACAGATGAATCAAACACAAGGAGAAGGTGTTGGGAACCCTGATTCAGAGCCAGGGTGTCAGAAACACAGATCACAAGTTGGGGCTTCTAACTGGCATCTGAAGTGGAAGGTGAGGACGGAGCCCTCAACCTGTGGGATCGGATGCTGTTTCTAAGTAGGTGGTATCAGGATTGAGTTGAATCGGACTGAAGTGAATTGCACTGAAGGACAGTCAGCTGGTGTCGCCTCAGAATCAACTGCCCTGGTTGATGTGTAGGAAAAGACCTCCACACACTGGGTCCCCAAAGTCTTCTGTGAGAATGTCTGCGGGAGACTACAGGACAAATTGAGTTTGGTTTTCCTGTTCATCACCATGTAGAGCTGGAAATCCCGGGCCCGCGCAACCTGGGAAAGAAGGTGGAGGTCTCAGCCCCAAATGACCCACACCGACACCACCTCCCGAAGTCTGGGGCCCATCATGCAGTCTCTGGCTCCTCTCCTGTGCCCTCCCTAATCCAGACCAGGGCTCCTCAGAGTCCTGAGTACTGGACTCTGAGTCTTCAGACCTGATTCTGGGTTGAGATATAAGGAGGAGATGAGGAAAAGACGAGGGTGGACCTCTCGGCCTGGTGCACCAAGCTTCCTGCTCCTCCCTGAACCCAGGAAATCACCAGCCCAGATGGGCAGCAGCCATGGGCCTGTGTGGCCTGGGCACTACAGTGCTCCTGATTTTGAGACTGCATCTCCCTCCCCTTCCCAAATGCACCCTCTGATCAGGTCCAGTCTCACCTGCCCACAGGAGCCAAGCTCTTATCCCTGGCTTCACACTCTTGTTCTCAGGCCACTCTGAAGTCTCACCCTCCCACCCAGATCCTCTGTCTTCTCCTCCTGTCCTAACCTGTGCCTCCTGCCCAGGAAGGTTCCTGATGGCTTAGGCCAAGGGTGCTCAATTACTTAGCCTAACTCTAGAATCATGCAGCCCCCTCCCTTTTGGTTTTCTTTTGTTTTTTAATTCTAGGAAGGTAAATCAGCACATGCTGCAGGGTCCTCAGACCAGAGCTTTTGCAAGAACAGGCCAGTACTCAGGGAAGAGGATTTGGTGAGGACCCTGGTCAATGGAAATGCTAATGAGAGCAGTCATCAAATATTAACTTCAAATATTCTTGAAAAAGAAAGAAAAATACTCAAAGTCAGAAACCAGGATTTTTGTGGGAAATTTCCTGGGGTTCACTAATGACTCAATAACAGTTTTTAAGAATGAATTAGTAAACCGGAGTCTGTTGGTGGCCCACCCAGCCCTTGGCCTGCAGGGCTGCCTGCTCCCTCCCTGGGGATGGTGAACAGTTCTCTAAGGGTGGCCACGCACCCACCTCTCCCACAACCCACCCGGCAGCAGCCCAGGAGTGGGAAGATGTCACACACCTGAGCAAAGCTGGGGCATTTCCCTCTCCATCTCCCACAAAGAGACAAGCTCCTTCCCCATCCTCCTTCCTGTGCAGGAGGGGCCACGCTGACTTTGCCCACAGCATCATTAAGGCAGAGGAAACCATTGAAAAGTGTGTCACTCCCCTGTGCGAGGATTGCCAGAGAGCTAAGAGCTTCCTAAGCAGATTCATTCCAAGCTATTTGGGCCCCTTCTATAAATAAAGCTTTAGACAATTTCAGAAAAGGGTATTTATTTACCTGAGAGATCATAACGGCTCGTTGGGTGCCTTTGGCCCTGCTGGGTGATCTTCAGGCACTTAGCTCCCTTTCACCTAGTTAGGCCTCTCTCTAGGTAGCAAAAATGGAGTTTCACCCCATGCACAAGCAGGTGCCTGACGTGGCAGTCTTCTTCTCTGAGGGCTCGCTCTGATCTGAGCTAGTAACACAGAGGCGGTGGCAGAGGCCAACGGGAGATTATTCGTAAAGCACTGGCCAGATGACTCCAAGCCAGCACAAACATTTCTAAAATGGCTAAGGGCTACAGGAAAGGGGCAGGAAGAAAGGTGGAGGAAACAGTTGTTTTTTCCTCAAAGCATCAGGGAAAGAAAAGAACTAAGAAACAACTACAAAGACACAGGTAACTACCAAGAGAACAATTCTTTCCCTCTGTGGCTCTTACCTGCTGAGATTTGGGGCCCAGGTCTCACATGCTTTTTTGTTTTAAATTGCGAGGAGGAAGACAACCCCGGGCTTTCTCAGCCCGGACACTGTTGATATTCTGGGACCAGATCATTCTTGCCTTGTCTACCCACTAGATGCCAGTAGCATTCCCCTCTCCCACTGTGACAACCAACAGTGTCTCCAGAGCTTGACAAATGTCCCTCTGGGAACAGAATCATTTCAGAAGGAGAACCACTGGATGAGACATAGAGATGAACTTGAGAATCAGTGCATAAAAATAGCAAACATCAACAGGCCTGAGAGACAGCTGACCTGGATTCAAGTCACAGCTCCACCATCTCCAGGGTGACCTTGACCAAATTTTGTCATGTCTAGAACTCAATTTTCTCACGTATTATCTGGGACTACAGACACTCCTCTAAACAATGGAGCTATGTCCCCAAAAAATCACATTGTAAATTCAAAATACCATGAATCAAAATGCATTGAATATGCAGAACTTATCAAATGTGACAACTTAGTGACAAGGTACATATTGGTTGTTTCCTCTTTGTGATCTTGTAGTTGACTGGGAGCTGTGGCTTACTACCACTGTCGGCCAGCATCTTGAGGGATTATCATATTGTATGTCACTAACCCAGAAAAAGACTGAAATTCAAACTTTCAAATACAGTTTCCACTAAATGCATACCATATTTTGGTTGACAAGCCTACTAAAGCTAAACCCAAAGGGGAAAGGGAAGGATCCTTTCTAGAAGGAAATTGGAGTGTTATTACCCAAAAGAACAATAAGACATTGGGGGCTGGGTAGACAAAAGCAAAAAACAGTTATCATGCTTCTAGAACGCACCCATCTGCACTCTGCTGGGTCAACAGCCAAGGGTTACTTCAGCACAGAAAGCTGAAATACTCCATCCAATCAGCACAGTGGTCTCATCTTATGAACGGGGCATGTGTTCCAAGACCCCCATGGATGCCAGAAACAGTGCACAGTAGCAAGCTTTGTATATATTTATACATTTGCTGGAGTTTAATTTATAAGATAGGCACACTAAGAGATAAATAACAATATCTCATAATTAAATAAAACAATAATAAATATACTGTAATAAAAGTTTTGTGAATGTGATCTCTCTCCCTCGCTTTCTCTCTCTCTATCCATCGATGTCTATTGCACACACAGGGATGATTCATGTCCCAGGCAGGACAGAGCAGGATGGCACAAGATTTCTCACACCACTCAGAATGGCATGCAATTTAAAACTTCGGAACTGTTTATTTCTGGAATTTTCCATTTAATAATTTCCAGACCACAGGTGGGTACTGAAACCTCAGAAATCAAAACTGAAGATAAGGAGGGTCTAGTGACTTCACTTTGAGCTTTATCACGAGCTCTAGAATAAGACTCACATCCTTTAGACTGGTCTGACATCCCACTAAAACAAAGCAATCATAGTTAGGGGAGATGCTGGGCCATATTTCTTTTTTTTTTTTTTTTCTTTCTTTCTGACTGAGAAAGCTGGGGCACATTGCTCTCTCTCCCCCCAAACAATGCCCAGCACCAAGGCACCTCCTGTGCTCTCAGACCTGGGTTCCCCAGTCCTAGCCCCTGTCCTCACTTTACCCCAGAAGGACAAAGCTGGGCCTGTCCACTCATTCTTCCCCTGTTCCCTCCCAAATTGGTTCTCACCTCCAAACAGAAATGTGATCTTGATGAAGACACACCTGGAAATAAGTCCCTGGTACTAATTAATCCAAAGTCTCCTTTATGAAATACACCCACAGAGACGAACAGGCATGAACACAGCCTCTGTGGGGCTGAAGCTCAATGTCGAGCCAAGGGAGAGGGACGGCTGGCGGGCCAGGGCTATCGATTTGTCCATTCGTGAAACACAACCTGAGAGTCGTCCCTTCTGCTGAGGTCACCATTTATCCCGGAAGATGCTCTTGGCATAAAAGCTTCTCTTAGATGGCAGGATAAGGGAAATTATAGACACGCCGAGAGAGTAACTTGGCACCCGGGATTTATTAATATTTTAAATGTGGAAGGCATTCATTCCAAAGCTTACTCATTGCTTGCCGGGGAAGGATCCAGGTAAACAAATTCACAACATCCTTAAAAACAGAAACTTTGCTTTTACATCTTGTTCCTTCGTCTGATAACGATGATAAGCTAATTATTCAGATACAAGTCGCATCTTCCAGACAAAAGCATGAAAGGTCCTAACTGTGTATCTGTGGTTTCTCCATCA
The DNA here is from genome assembly GCF_047511675.1 of Marmota flaviventris. NCBI lineage: Eukaryota > Metazoa > Chordata > Mammalia > Rodentia > Sciuridae > Marmota > Marmota flaviventris. Next base: position 20,324,870 of record NC_092515.1, on the reverse strand, counting down.
GAATATCCTGGGAGACAGAACTTAAATCATAATTTTATTAATGACACTCAAAGGATTGGATCAATTTTTCCATGGACTCAGAAATTTGGCAAGGAAGAAATCAGCCTGAAAACCCAGGGGGGAAGAAAAAAAAGTTAACGTGGGACACTGTGTTCCCCACACAGAGCATTTTCTACTCAGATGAATCTGAAAGAGAAACAAAAATAAAGAAATGATCAGAGGTCATTTTGCGGGCAGATTCCACCGCCAGAATTCTCTGTGATTTAAGAAACTGGATCCCTTCCATTTGCCCCTTGAGGAGATGACTCCTCCTGCTTTAGTCAGTCCAGGTGATAAGACCAGAAGTCACTTCAAGCCTGACGTGGTGACGACGCATACCTGTAATCCCAGTGATTCCGGAGGCAGGAGGATCGCAAGTTTGAGGCCAGCCTCAGCAATTTAGCAAGGCCCAAAGCAACTTAGTGAAATCCTGTTTCAAAATTAAAAAAAAAAAAATCGAAAGAGCCCAGAAACCTGGCTCAGTGGTTAAGTGCTCCTGGGCTCAACTCCAGGTACCAATAAATAAATAAATAAATAACAAGTCAAGCCCCTATCAGTTACTTTCTTCTCGGGATGAACACTGCAGAAATCAGTTATAATATTGATAATTTTTAAAAAATCCATCAAAACTCAAAGTAGCTCAAAGTAAGGTGTCGCACGTTTGAAATACAATCTTCAGAGGCTCAAAGCTTCTAAATATCGTGCATGATATGAAGAAATGATGGAGGCCGTAGGCAGCAGGAGAGGAGCAACGATAGGATTGACACAGGAGCCCTCTCAGTGGCTCTGGGAATGGTGAGAAGGCCACCAATTTTTCCTTCTGGCATGCAGGAAATGCTGAGCAAACAGGGAGAGTGACTACAGGTACAGGCAGGCTGAGGTGGCTCGATGGGCCAGGACCTCATGTTCACCAAAACTCATCTACATCTCACTGATTTTTGTCTTATCTGCACACCATCTTTTGTCAAATTTACTTTTTTTTTTTAAAGAAATTGCTTAACTTAGAGATCATTTAAACATCATCCAAATCTATGAGTTCCTGTGCTAGTCCTATGTCTTCTGACATACATTACAGGTTGAGCATCTCTTATTCAACATGCTTGGAACTAGCAGTGTTTCAGATTTAGAATTTTTAAAAAAATTGGGAATATCTGCATATACCTAATGAGATATCCTGGATATAGGACCCAAGTTTAAACTTGGAATTCATATGTGTTTCACATATACTTTATACACAAAGCTAATTTTATACAATGTCTTTATTGTACCTGCATTTTTGGGGGGGAGTATTGGGGACTGAATTCAGGGGCACTTGACCATTGAGCCACATCCTCAGCCCTATTTTATATTTTCTTTAGAGACAGAGTCTCACTGAATTGCTTAGCACCTTGCTTTTGCTGAGGCTGGCTTTGAACTCATGATCCTTCTGCCTCAGCCTCCTAAGCTCCTGGGATTACAGGCGTGGGCCACTACATACAGCATTGTACCTGAATTTTGATTGCAACCTGTCACATGAGGTCAAGTGTGGAATTTTTTTACTTGTAGCACCATATCTGCATTTTTTTTATTAGCTACACATGACATTACAATGATCTTGGCAATTCGTACATTTGAATCAATTGGGGTATAATTTCTCATGTTTCTGATTGTACAGATTGCAGAATCACACTGGTCATAGAGTCATATATATATATATATATATATATATATATATATATATATCATAATGTCTATTCTATTCTGCTGCCCTTCCTATCCATATCTGCATTTTAAAAAATGTTAGATTTGGGGCATTTCACGTTTTGGGTTTTCTGATTAGAGCTGCTAAGCTTGTAAAATAAAAACAAAACCAAAGTCTATGTTACCACTTATATTATTTTATATTATTATGTTTGAGATAGAGTCTCACTCTGTTGCCTGGGTTTGGTGTGGAATTTCCAGGTTCAAGTGATCCTCCCACATCACTCTCCAAAGTTCTCAAACTGTTGGTAAGTACTACCTTTCCCATCTACACTTGAAATTACTTAACCCACTGATCTAGGGATCTATGAGAAAGACTCTTTTTTTTAAGTCTTTCTTTTGTCCAAAAGGAAGTTTGAGACAAGATCTTTCATTGGAATGAAGCAAAACTTTGAAGATTTCCAGATCTAACACTCAGAATCCCCTTTAATATTTCATATCTATATCCCAATGAGTCCAACTTGTATCCTTTCTTCTAATCCATTCTCCCATCTCTCCCTCAACTTCTTCCAACCTTGCTCTACTGATCTGGAGTGGGATGGGCCAATACCACCCCCAGAACTTCAACCTGCCAATAGCTGAATCTTGTCTGAAACCAGACTGCTGTATTAAAAAATCAGCCCCACCACGTTACATCTGTGTGATCAGAAGCAAGTTACTTAGCCTCACTATGCCTCAGTTTTATTATCTGTAAAATGCAGATGACAATACTACCCATCTGATAGGGTCCTTGCACCCTCTCAGTTAATGCATTTAAACACTTTGAACAGCATTTGGCACATAAAAACATTCAGTTTGTGTGAGCAATGATTATAATTATCATTGATTATTACATCTAACTAAATGGATCTCTTTCCCAAACACAGTATTCTGCAAAGATTTCAAGTTGGATCAGCTCCTTCTTTCACTCTCCCCCAGCTCTTCTCTCCCTCCTTGGGAAGAGGCCATTTGACTCACTCTCTTTTCCACTCCCATTCTCACTCTGGACTATCTCCATGCACTTCACCCGGCTCAGAGCACTAGCTTCCAGCAATCTGCACCCCTTAGACAGCGACACTCCCTGACCCCATCAATCCAATGTAGCCTGGTCACCCTTCTGCCTGCCCCATTCTGCTTTGGAGTCACCAGTATTTCTCTACTTCTTGGCCACTCAAGAACAAGCTTTCTGACAGGACTCTGAGTCCTGCCATATTTGGCCTTGTGCAACCCTGTCACGGGTCTCCCCTGATGTCCCCACAAATAGTGTCCTCCGTTGCTCCCTCGCTGGACATGCTCAGATCACCTCTGTATGTTCCCTACTCCTTCCTGTTCACCCTTCCCAACCCAGTTAAATCCCCACCTCCTCTTGGGGAGATCACCCCCTGACCCCCACTTCAGATTACATGACCAAGAACCCTCTTCAGCTAGAAGATATTAATGTCATCGCTGCCCTTAGGACTTAGAGATTTGGCATCCAACTCAGACTTACTCATTCCAGTCCACAGTCCACAGTCCAAGGGGAGGACAAATGAGCCGGCTAAGTCAATCTCTGTCCTTAGGAAGGCTACAGTGATTGGCCTGAATGAGCCAGCTGAACCAATCAGATTCCTCCCAAAGGCTACAGTGATTGGCCTGGGTGAGCCAGCTGAACCAATCAGATTCCTCCCAAAGGCTACAGTGATTGGCCTGAATGAGCCAGCTGAACCAATCAGATTCCTCCCAAAGGCTACAGTGATTGGCCTGAGTGAGCCAGCTGAACCAATCAGATTCCTCCCAAAGGCTGCAGAGATTGGTTCAAATAAGTCAAAGAAGCCAATCAGAGTCCTCCTGGAGGTCACAGGGATTGCCGAGCCAATCAGTCACCTGCAAGGAATTTCTACTACAGCAGTGAGAAAAGCTACTTTTCTCTGAGAAGGCAAGCTCAGAAAGAACTGGAAGGAGGTGCTAGCCTTGTGGAAAGGCTGGTGGCTGATCCTCAGTGAAGCAGTTAAGGGAGGTAAAGACAGAAATTCCAGATCTCCCTGCCCTGTGATTTAACATGAAAACAACTCCAGAATCTTGCCAGTAAATAAGCACCAACCTTTTTGTTAGAGCTACTCAGAGTTGGTTTGCATTTTCAGAAAGTAAAGAAATCTTGTAGGCTGTGCCCACAGTCCAGGCTTGATGAAGTGGGTCAAGTTTTAGCCTTTAGGTGTTCCCTCTCTGAATGGAAGAGGATCCTGTCTCAGCTTCCTCCGTTTCTGTCCCTGCATTCCACACAATCTTGGGCACAAAGTAGATGATCTCCACTTATGCCTACAGAATATGTTACAATTGATCGGTAGGTCCAACCGTCAACAGGAAAATTCTGGGTCATTTCGAGCCACCTGGAAGAGAAGTAGCACAAATGTGCAAGAATTGAGTCACAGAGAATTATGGTTTTCTCAGTAAAGGTTGCTTAAAACAAAAGCCCATTTATCTGCTTGCAGAAGACATTTAATCAATTTACATGAGGGATTTCAAAATTAGTCAGACTGTAATGAACTATGAAATACTGATTAATGCATTTTCGCAATGTTTGATTAGAAACTTAACATGTATGCTAGCACGTTTTTACCATTACAGCATTTATATGTTAATATTTGGTTTCTTACTAATGCCAGAATAGATAATCTGAATTACAGAACAAAAGTGTATTTGTGATTGACAATATGAAAACAGTCTTTCCATGGGGAAGTGTTTCTTGAATCTAAAGAGGTATTTCACTTCTCTAGGGTGGGTAGGGAGTTGTCATGGGGTTCATTCAGTACAGAGCTGGGTATTAGCTATAAAATCATGTGGCCTTTCCTCAGAAACCACCAGGAACAGGAGTCAGCCCATATATTAGTCAGTTTTCCACTACTGTAACAAATGCCTGAGATAAACAACTTATACAGAGGAAAGGTTTACTTTATTTTGGCTCACAGTTTTGGATCTTTCAGTCCATGGTTGATTAGCTCCATTGCTTTTGGACCTGTGGCAAGGCGCACATCATGGTAGGGAATGGGTGGCAGAGCAATTGCTCATTTCATGGCTGGCAAAGGAAAATGAGAGAGAAGAAGAGACTGTGGTTCAGAACATCCCGATCAGGTGCATGTCATCAGTGACCAGAAGACTTTCCACTTGGCCCCACCTCTTTAAGGTTCCACCACATCCCAATAGCACCAAGTTGAGGACCACCTCTTCAACACTTGAGGCTTTGAGTGATGTTTCAGATCCAAACTACAGCAGCCACTCTGTATTCCACTCTATGTGTCCCCTAAGGCACCTTTAAAAAGAAGAAGCAATCCCATTTGACTAAAGTAGAATTAGCTGAATTATTTTGGCCAGATTTTTGAAGAGATCCCACAGGCCAACAAAATTGTCTCACTGTTAATTAAAAAGGTTTAAAAAAAAATCCCCTGGAATATAGAGAGGCCACAATTTTAACTTTCTGAGGACACTTCCAAAGACGTTTACAATCTATGCATTTCATAGAGAAGGCAAGTGAGTTCCTTTTATGTAACCGGAATATCTTTCCTCCTGGCAAGATCAGCAGAATTCAAAACATCAGGTGACGTTGGACTCACCAAAGGAAAAACACGTTGAGCTGCAAGAATCCAATCAACCAGAAGAATGATCTTTCAGTTACTTAAAACTAATCCCATTTGCACACAAGCAAAGGATACTAAAGAGGTGTGTTAACCAAAAATTTAAAAAAATAAAAATAAAAAGTGTTAAAAATTAGCTGAATTCAAAGAATTTGAAGGTGAATTCCCATGGGAGATTTGCAAAAGCACAAACATACCAAACAGAGAGAGCCCCAGCCATGAGATTATCTGACAAATGCTGGTTGAGAAAGGTACGCTAGAGAAGATCCCATTGCCACCGAGAACATTAACTCCCAAAGATAAATATCCAAATCTGTTCACATGGAGAAGATGAGGTCATGTTTTTGACTGTGCACGTGAGTGCGTGTAGAGAAAGAAACATACTTCACGATGATCACAAGTGTAAGCAATTATCTCATATTTAGATTTTAAGCCTCCCTTAGAATTTTAAAAATCATTATTTTGCAGGATCGCCATTATTCTGATTCATTAGCAAGGCATACTTATTAGGGTCTTAAAATAACCAGGATGCTGGACATGTAAAAACATGTTTCTTGCTGTCATGACAACTAAATAACAACAATAATGCTCACATCCGAATGACTACGGGGAACAAAGTCATTGTGCCTGAATATAGATAAGTTAATTATGGAATCATCAAAAGAACAACAGCTCTGTCAATGCAAAGATGATTCTAAAATAATCAATAACGACAATCTTGTTTGGTAATTGGCTATTTGTTTCCAATATGGGATCTACCTCTGGTCTGCATAGAAATGCAGCGGGGCTCTTCAGTCAGTAGAAGAGGGGGAGAAAAAAAAAACAGGAAAATCTTTCAGTTTAGGGTTGGTGGTTGTCAGTAGCAACAAATAATGGAAAATTGCCATCTGGCTTCTTTTTTTAAATGAGATTTGAATAATCAATTTAATAATGGATAGAGCACTTGCTTACAGAAATAATCCATTGTCATTGCTTGGAATAAAAAAAAAAAAAACTTTGACGCAGAAGACAAAGCTGTGCAGTGTGGCTATAAGGTAAAGCAAATAAACATCTACGTCCATGCCACAATTTTTATTTTCACTGCTGACTTCACATAAACTAGAGGATAACTCTTCCTTCTATATGCTTAGCTTTTCACATTCAGTGTTTAATAATCAGGATGAAATCTAGGGAGCAGTTGGCTTGCTGCAGGCATTCAACTCCACGGATGGCGAGTGGAGAAGGAGACACACAAATGGTCAACGGTTTTAACACATCTTTTTCCTTATCATCATGTGACATGTTGTGGGACAGACTTGATTTCAGCCGAGCAGAGATCAGAAGGCATCTGGCTATGGTTTGCATGTATGGGCGCACACGTGCATGCACCGTCTATATAACTGTCCCAGAGGAAGACACTACTTAGAAAAAGAGAGAGAGGGGTGAAATGAAGGTTCAGGATGTCCCATGGATTTACATGATAAAAATGGAAAATAGCTGGGCTCAGTGTTGTACGCCTGTAAGCCCAGCAGCTCAGGAGGCTGAGGCAGGAGAATCCCGAGTTCAAATCCAGCCTCAGCAAAAAGCAAGGCACTAAGCAACTCAGTGAGACCCTGTCTCTAAATAAAATAGAAAATAGGGCTGGGGATGTGGCTCAGTGGTTGAGTGCCCCTGAGTTCAATCCCCAATATCTCCCCCTGCCCCCGCCCCCAAAAGAAAAGAAATAGCAGGAAAGGGGAGAGATATCCCTAACCCAGACAGAAGCAGGAATGATGACCCCAGAATATGGAACCTATGTCATGTCTTTATGTGCTTTTTAAAAAATGAAATATGCATGTGTAGCATCCCATTGTCCTCAAAAGATTCTAGAACCTTTTACTAAAGAAATTCGTCCTGTGGTTTGAAGGAGAACTAGGGGATGGATTTGGACCCTGCTGATTTTTGGAGAACAGTATTCAGGCTCCAGATGACCGTTATCTGGGGTCTCCTGACCTATGGGACTGGGAAGTAGGTTCTTCTTTCCTCCTGGGTTGCTCGAGAATTTGGCTTGTCAAGCCCTTGTCTTAGCTGGGCCCGATCACCTGATCCTCTCAGGGAAAGCTCCCAGTCAACCTGAACCTGCACTGATTTTTCTCCTTGGTCGTTGTCTCTCTTCAGCTCCCTCTCTGAGGTTTTAGATTCTTGGCTCTTCTCTGATGCAAATCTCATTACTGTTCACCTTTGTCCCTCCCCCACCCCAATTTACTTCTTCGTCACTCTCCCAAGACCTCCAAGGCCTGGGCCCCTCCCAGGGTCATGGTCCCATTAACTCCCTTCACTCAATAGGAAAATGAAACCTGCTTCACGGTCACCCCAGAGACTCCCTCTGGGTCCCAACTTGGCACCGGGAGACCAGCACTGGCTTGACCCCAAGGCACCCTCACCCCATCGCTGTCTTGCCTGAGGCCTCAGAGCTTTTTCTACAATCTTAGGTCTGGCTGGAGTCCTCTGGACACCTAGGCTGTCAACGCCATCAGACCCCCTGCCCGCTGGGTCTGGTGAATTCCCAAGCCAGAGCCCCACAGTGACCATACACATTTCCCCTGTACTCCCAAGATCCCTGGAGAAGGCAAAGACATAGGTTTAATGTCTTCCACCTCTTCACCATTATCTGAACCATCACCTGTCGCCAAAGCTCTGTAGAGGTGAGCCACCTTGCTAGGATTTATACTGTGAAGTGGATGACTTGGGAATATTCCACTTTCTTTTTAATATCCTCATCATATTTTAAAGGACAGTCCAAGCAGAAGCCCTTAACTTAAAAGAGATGTTTCCACTTTACACAACTAAGCCTCTTACCCTTATTCTCCAGCTCCTCTCTCACATCTTCTCCATATCTCCAAATATCTCCCTCACATAGTAGCTGCAGTCCTCCCCACTGGATTCTTCTCCCTTGTGCCCAGATTCACCAATCTTTAAAAGGAATAAAATTTTGCATCCTAGATGCAGGTCACTGGCTTCTCAGGTCAGGAGTCCAGGAGAGACACCTGTGGTTCATGAGTCTTCCAAAGCCTGGACCCTCAGAAAGCAGGTGTAGCCATCTGCTTAGGTAGCCGTAAAAAAAAAAAAAAAAAAAAAAAAAAAAAACCTAGAGATTTTAAACAACAGAAATTTTTTTCTCACACTTCTGGAAGTGGACTGGAAGCTCAAGGTCAAGGTGTTAGCAGAGTTGGTTCTTCTATGCTCCCTACTTGGCTGACAGATTGTCACTTCTTCCCCATGTCATCTTTGGTCCCCTCTGTGCATGTGCACCCTGGCATCTCTCTGTGTTCTGATTTCCTCTTCCTATAAGGACACCAATCAGAGGGCATTCAGGGCCACCCTAAGGCTTCATTTTAATTCAGCCATCCTTCTAAAGGCCCTGTCTCCAAACACAGCCACATTCTAAAGTATAGGGGTTAGGGCTTCAATAGGGGAGGGTGGTCGCCATTCAGCTCATAACAGCAGGTGAGAATATCCAAAGGATGTGCATCCAGTAAGGATAAAGGACAGTAGGTCTTCTTCCTGGGGAACCCAGGGGTTCAGAGGCAGGAAGGGAAGAGAGTGGATTCCAAAGGCAAAGAGGAGAGAGTCTCCAGCAGAAGAAACCAATCCACAGAGACCAGTGCACCAGTCGGCCTGAGCCAGAGACCAGCAAGCTGCAGGTCCTGGTGCCTTTATAAAATGAAGTCAAGCAGAGCTAGGCACAGACACCACACTACCTTGGCCCGAGACACACCCAGGAGCTAGGAACACAGCACTTGCTAAAAATCAAAAGGTCTGACTAAGCTCTGTGTTAGTCACCTTTCCATTACTGTAATAAACACCTAAGAAAAGGTTTATTTAGCTCACAGTTCAGAGGTTTCTGTCATGGGCAGTTGGACCCATTGCTTTTAGGCCTCTGATGCCAAGGGGTTGTAGGGATAGCACGTCTTGATGGGACTGTGTGACTTGGTTCTCCCAGGGCACTATCAGTGTGCTCATAGGTCTCCCAAAGTTTGGTTCATGCCTAGGAAGCAAAAAAGAGAGAGAGAGGAAGGGGCTGGGTCCCATTATCCCCTTCCAGGACGCAGCGCTAATGACCAGAAGATTTCCCATAGACCTGACCTCTTAAAGTTTCTGCCACCTCCTCGAAGTGCCAAACTGAGGACTAAGACCTCAGCACATGGGCCTCTGGGGAGCATTTCACATCCAGACTATAGCACTGAGTGGTGAACAAGAAAGAGGCCAAAGGAGAGGATACCAAGAGGTGGGGCAAGAAGAATAAGAAGACACAAAGAACAATCAAAATCAAAAATCACAACTCGCACACCTGTAATCTCAGGGACTTGGGAAGCTGAGGCAGGAAGATCGTGAGTTCAAAGCCAGCCTCGGCAATTTAGCAAAGCCCTAAGCAACTCAGCGAGACCCTATCTCTAATAAAATACAAAAAGGGGCTGGGGATGCGGCTCAGTGGTTAAGTGCCCCTGGGTTCAATTCCCAGTTCCAAAAAAAAAAAGAAAACTAATATTATTTATTCAGTTTGTATACACTATGACTAAGAAGCAAAAAAATATTAGTATACAGAAAAGCATTTAGAAGCTGAAATCGGGCTTAGAAGAACGATCCCTATCATCATAATAATTATTATTTATGTGCTTTTATCAGAGACCCTTTGAACGTGTCACAGTTGCCATTTCATGAAAGCACCATCTCTGCCTGGATTTCTGCTGTGAAGTGGGAAATGGGAAAACTCCGAACATATTTTTACATCCACATCATCACAAATGGATTCGGTTCAAGCCACAGCTCCCACTTAGCTAATGACTCAGCAGGAAACGGAAATGCAAGCAGCTCCCTGCACTTCCAGGGAGCTCTCGGTGCTGCCCCAATTCAAGCTGGTTTCCCCCGGGGTCACTCCAGGTCACGTGAATTCAAGGGGCTGCTACATCACATTCTCCGTGAGCACCCAGGGTGCTGTTAATCCTGGTGGCCACGGATTCAGGCTAGGAATTTGAACCCGGATGTCAATTACTAATGCATCTGAGAAATTAATTAATCTTCCATAAAAATATAAGTTTTCCAAGCAATAAAAAAAAATAATAATAAATTGGTTCATTGTATATAAGGACAATGTGTTTGTACTCTGTTCACCTCAGACAAGAAACTCATCATTAAAGGAAGAAGAGGCTTTTGTTGACGTTGCTGATATTTTCCGGATCTTTAAGAAAAGGGTTTTCTCTGCCTCAAGACCTTCACACAGTAGAAGGTGCATAAGTAATGGTAGAACCATTAAGATTGTCCTAATGAACAGAATGATAGGGCTTTGCTGGGGGTGAGAGTCAGGACACTATTCAGATGGGGTGGTTTCCATAATGATTTGTCAACCTTTGATCCTTGGCTTCCTCCTCTTTGTTGGAAATCTCAAGTCTCCTCTACCTGAAGCAGGAAAGGCATTCCCTAGGGTGGAGAGTTGACAGCACTAGTTCACAAACAACAACATACAGACTTGTGAGAGAAAGGAAGGCACTGCAAACCATGAGTTTGCAAGGAGAGGGTGATTGACTCAAGATGGGGTGATAAAGATCAATTGTGGTGGCTTGGAGTTATGACACCAACAAAGTTACAATGACATTAGCACAAAGAGAAAGACACAAATCCATTACAAAGATACAATCAAATATTCAAAAAAGCCTGGCATGCTCATTACTTATTCATGCTAATACAAGTATATTAAGAAATCTAAACAGTGTTAGCGCTCAATCACTCACAAACCAAATGAGGTTTTGCATTTATCAGAGCCCAGCCATCAGAGCCCAGTATAGCTGTACAAAGGTGGTAATGTGACATAACTGGAGATATTTATATCAGGCTACATGGACTGAGAGATACACCAGGATTTATTAAACTGAGTAATGCCATCACATTCACAGAGCAATAAAAGAAATAACTGTGCAGAAGTCATTTCCCCAGACAATAAGATTTACCTTTGCAATCTCTTAAAGATGTTGTATCTGTTTTCAAAGGGTCGCTGGCAGCATTTCCAACCTTAATAAACTATTTACAGATTAATTTTTTTTTCCACAAAGGACGAGGCGCCCAAAAATGGGTTTCCTCCTTGAGACTCAGCCAAAGACTCTCTGCTGGTCTGTCCTTAATGACTCCAAGCGTAGCCAAGCATATTCCATTTTCGCAGGGACTTCTGTCTTTGATGAAGTGACATGTCCTCAATTTCCAATAAAAAGAAGTCCATTCAGGATACTGGAAAGCGATCCCAGTAGCGTTCAAGTTCATGAATTTGAGGCGTCTGAGAGGATAGTTAATAAAATCCACAAATTTTATAGGGAGGAGTGCAGCACATTACACCAACCACAGACTATTCTCCCCATCATCACCACCAGGTTATTTTGTGTTTTATTTATTTTGTATTTTATTTTCTAATTGGTGCCTATAATTAAATAAAACAGTGGGATTCGTTTTGATACATTGGTATATACACATAGCATGGTTTTCCGTTTCTTAAAAAGAGACCAAGATGCCCCATGAGAGTCACATCACGAGTTTGTTCTTCTCTATCTTCTGGATGATTTCTGCTCCTCTGGCTTCTGAGATGTTCCTCTTTCTTTCCATCCCGTCTTCCTCTTTAGATGGGCTCCTCCCAAGTTCTTCATGCTGACCTGTATTTCTCTTCTTGTTTCGGTGTCTTCAAGCTGATGCCATTCATACCCACAGCTTCCTGGGCACTGAGGCCCTGGTGGTGATCAAAATTGCAATGGCCCAGGTCTCTCCATAGAATCTCAGAGCCTCCCATTCACCTGTTCACCACAGCTTCACCATCCAGGAGCCTCAGAATCTCTTTTACGTCTTGGTTACTGATAACAGATAATGAGTCACCTGCAAAGTAGCCCCATCCCCTCTATTCCCTGGAAATGCCTTTGTAGGGGTCTTCCATCTCCTTCTCATCCACTGGCACAATCCCATCCCCTCTTTCCCTTCCAGAGTAAGCTTTTGGAAACATACCTCGGGTCTTGTCACTGTTCTGCTTAAATGGCCATGAACGGTCCACAGAGGAAAGTCCAGACATTTCCCAGGGCCCACACTGAAGCGATTCCAAGGGATGTGAAAGTTGGCGTGTGTGTTTCAGCATGTGCCAGTCAAAGGTCACTTACTGGAGTAAAGGATTGAGAGATGTGGGTTCAAGTTCTAGTTTCATCAAGGAGCACCCTCGACCTCCGGCCTTAGCATCCTCACCTGAACGTGCCACCAGTTGGGGACACAGCATTGATACCATAGGTGTTATTAGAAGGTAAAGTGCATGTAGGCTGCGCCTTGTCTCTCCCACTCACTCACTGGTGTATCCTCACCCGCTGGCACTCGGTTGGCACTCAGAGAATGCTTGTGAAGTAGGAGAAAATGAAGGAAGAAAGGGAGGGGGAGGGGGCAAAGAGGCAGTGGTCTGCCTCTTTCTTGGTTTCTCCTTGGTTTTGATGGAGCACATCTTCCTGATATGTAGAAGATAAACTTATTGAGAATTGCATGTCTGAAAATGTCTTTTTGCTATCCTCAGTTTTAATTGATAGCTGGCTGGGTAGAGACTTCAAGATGGACACCCTTTTCTTTCCAAATTTTGAAAGCCTTGTAGCTTCCAGTGTTGCTGGGGAAATGAACGAAGTCATGTCACCATTTCTCCCTCCCTCCCTCTCCCTCCCTCCCTCTCTCTCTCTCTCTCACACACACACACACACAGACACATCATCATCATCATCATCATCATATATGCATGCACATGCAAACGTGAACCTGTATATGTCTATCATTTAGATTTGTCTGTTTTCTTTATTGGTAAGTTTTGCAGGGATGTGTTGAGGTATGGACCCACGTCCTCACCCTTGGAGCCAGGTTTTCAAGGTAAAAGCTGTGATGCTGCAGTCATTGGCCATTTGCTTCAATTATTTTCTCATACTCTCCCCCTTTCCATTTTCTCTATTCATTCTTTCTGGAACTCCTATTATACAGATCTTTGATTTCTCCTATTTTCCACGTTTGTCTTTCTGCTCTACTTTCTGGGTGATTTCTTCAAGACTATCTTCTAGCTGCGTGGGGTGGGGAGGAATCAGATATTAACATTTTTTTTAAGCAGACTGTGGACCATCCCTGGGCCATTGGGCTCTTCTCCTTAGCTTTCCCCCTGCTTTCGATTATCCTTGACTCCTCCAAGTACTTTCCTGTTCATCCACCTGCTTTTTACCTTCCAAAACTTTACTTCTTCTATTTCATCACTAAGTCTCTTCCTTTGCCTGCAAAATCACTCTTTTTGATTTTTTTTTCCAGTGAGATACAGAGAGCAAAACAAGGCTACAGATATTTTTCTTCCAGTCCAACATTTGCCTTTTTCCTCTGTTTGTGGTACATTTCCAGATGGGTTTTTCTCTTGGTTTATATGTAGGAAAAATCTGCTGAGTTTGAAGCCTTGCAAGCAAAGACCTTAGTTATAGCGGTGCTTCCTAGTCACTGCTCTTCAGGCCTTTCAGGCACCCTCTGGCCAGCCCTTGTTCTAAATAAAGAAAACAGAACTCAGAGAGTCCATCCCACCAGGCGGTGCATCCCTTGACATCCTTGGGACTTCCAGCTGCACTTTGAGATTCTCTCCAGTTAGAAATTCAAGCTCCACGTCCCCGAACAGACTGCCTTTCAAGCCCTCCTGATGAGTGCACCATCCCCAAATCACTACATGTTCCGATTTCTTGGGTCAAAATCCCCATCGCGCCCCCTTCACCCCAGGGTGCTCCTGAGCTGTGTCATTCAAGGCCACGTACCCACGGGGTGCAGCTCCGCACTTAGCAAAGCCGACTTCAGACACGCTCAGACAGGGCCCGGCTTGATGCCATTTGTAAGCAGTGACTGATAAATCCAGAGCTTTGGATCAGATAAAACTTTGATAAATGGCTTCTTAGTGTGCTGGTAGCAATACCGACTCCCCGTCCACTCTGAGCCACCTGCTACAATCAGCTTCGTTTTGTTTAATCAACAACACAGGCTACAATGCTTGAGAGCCGTCTTGCCGCTGAGAGATGGTGGAGATAGTTCCCCTGCCCTGAAGGGGACTGGGAGGCAGAAAAGTACAAAAACTCACAGCCTCGTTCTGAAACCCCAGTTTCCTGGGCTGACACAGTTCATCTTCCTTTATTTGGGGTGTTTGCATAGGAACAAAGGTAGCATCACACCATAGATCATAGAGGTTCCTGGGCCTGGGCACAAATGCCGAGTATCTCCCAGAGCAGTCCCTTAGCAAGGTAGGGCCCACCACTTTTAGTCCACCTGTACCTGGAGCCAGTGACCCATCAGCCCCAGCTACTTCCCAAAAGGAGGTAGAGGCCTCCCTCATCCTCATGTTCATGAAAGCACAGTCTGCCTTTGACTTACCCATGGGGTGAGACTCCCCAGCCCCACTCAGCAGATACTGTGAATCAGAATCACCCAGAAAAGAAAAAGTTACCTGGGTGTATTACCCAGGTAGAGGCCCAGTTTACTCTTATTCTTCAGGGAAAAGCACTTTAAAAACAAAGGTGGGCTGGGACTGTGGCCCAGCAGTAGCGCACTCGCCTGGCATGTGTGAGGCACTGGTTCGATTCTCAGCATCATGTATAAATAAATAAAATAAAGACCTATCAACAACTAAGAAAAAAATTTTTAAAAAAAGAGGTTCTCTGAATATGCAGGTGCCTGATTCAGTCCTACGGAAGCCCCTCAACTGCACAGGCGTGATTTAACTCCACTAGTTATCACCAGAATTCATCACTTTGGCCCTTGATGCAAAAATAAATAAATAGATAGATAGGTAGATAGATATTTTTCAAGAGGGAAGCTGTGTGCAGGGAGGAGATATCCAGAGTCACTCACCTTTGCCTGGCCCCATGACAAAAATGAACATATACAGACTCAACACAACCGAGGCCCAAACATCCCTGGTTTGGAAATTCTCAGAATCTATTTCTCCCTTTGTAACATGAAGGTATGAACCAGGACTGGAAGACAGTGAAATCTGATTTTAAAGTTTTTCTCTGCCACTGACTTTCTGGGCAACTCAGGCAAGTTAATCTATGTCTCTGAGCTTGGTTCTTAATTTATAAAATGGGGGATTTGCATCCCAAGGTGTATTCATTCACTCAGTCATTTAGAAAAAATTTACCTGACTTGCACTGAGCCCCAGGTACTGTTCTAGGTCTGGCAGTAGTGGTGAACATTTGAGCTGCACATGAACTCCATAGGGTACAGCCCAGCCCATAGATGCTAAGTGAAGAATGTCTGCTATTATTCTTACCATTGCTAATGAGTTTTGTCATAAGGAGCGACTGGATTTAAAGTATATTAGTGTATTTTATAAATATAAAACTCTCTGCAGACATTAGCTAATATTATTATTTTATGGGCCAAAATCTAAAAGAAGGCCAGTTGGTTGCCCTCAGCCTCTTTTGGTGTCTCAAGATAGCTGCCCCCAGATATTGGTACATCTCCCATCTAAAGACACATAGCCACCTTAAAATTCACACCCTGCAGAGGCAGTGGGGACTGTGGCTTTTTCTCCCTCCAAGTTCAAAGCTGAGCTTCTGTGTAAACACCAGGTGTTTTAATTTAACAAGTTTGTGGTTTTTGCATAGCCATCCTTGGTATCTTGGGGTTACGGGGTGGTTCCAAGAATCCCGCAGATATCAAAATCCATGGATGCCTAAGTTTCTTATATACAATGGCATAGTATTTGCATAGCACCTACGTACATCCCCCATGCACTTTAAATAATCTCCAGGTTATACAACTTACTACCACGTAAACATAAGAAAAAAGTCGATATGCTCTATTGTTTGGGTAATAATGAAAGGGAAAAAAGTGTCTGCACATGTTCAATATAGAGGTAATTTTTAAAAATATTTTTGACCTACAGTTGGTTAAACCTGGGGATGTAGAACCCACACATACGTAGGCCCCATTGTATGTTTATACTTCTCTTAAAAAATATCAAAGATACAAGCAACAATAAATGTTGGCAAGGATGTGGGGGAAAAGGTCCACTCACACATTGCTGGTGGGACTGGAAATTAGTGCAACCATTATGGAAAGCAGTATGGAGATTCCTCAGAAAACTTGGAACGGAACCACCATTTAACCCAATTATCCCACTCCTTGGGATATATCCAAAGGACTTAAAATCAACATATTACAGTGACACAGCCACACCAATGTTTATAGCAGCTCAACTCACTAATAGCTAAACTATGGAACCAACCTAGGTGCCCTTCAACAGATGAATGGATGGAAAAAGAAAATGTGTGTGTATATATGTATACAAGGATACACCTGTATATACACACACATTGGAATATTTCTAAGGCTTAAAGAAGAATGAAATGAAATTATGGCACTTGCCAGTAAATGGATGGAACTGGAGAATATCTATATATAGCTAAGTGAAATAAGTCAATCCCCAAAAAACAAGGGCCAAAGGTTTTCTCTGATATGTGGATGATAATTCACAATAAGCCAGTGGCTAGGGAAGAATAAAGTTACCTTAGATTAGGTAGAAGAGAGAGAGGGGAGGGGAGGGGGCCTGAGGGTAGGAAGGACCATAGAATGAATTAGATGTTATCACTCTATATACATGTATACCTATATGACCGGTAGGATTCTGCATCTTGTACAACCAGAAGAATGAGAAATTATACTCCATCTACGTATAATTTATCAAAGTGCATTCTACTGTCATGTATAACTAATTAGAACAAATAAAATAGGGATAATTGCCTTCAATCAATTAAAAAAATTGAAAAAAATAAGACCATAAATAGACCACAAGTCAATATTTCTATTTTACTAATCCTTTATTTCAAACATTAAATTAACCCAACTGAAATAAATCATCTTCAAGAGCAAAAGTACATATGGCCAAATATATTTGCAGGGATGGATGGATAGTTGGGTAGATATGTAGAGGCACTGATATGTCAGAAAGATGGAGACAGATCTAAGGTCACCTTCCTAAAATAACAGCTTTTACAGGAAGTTCCCAGGGAATAGGTGCCTTACAAAACTCAGCTTGACCAGTCCTGACCCTGAAGGAGGTCATGGAGAGGAGAGAGGGGGGAAGGGAAGGCCACTTGGTTCTGTTGTTTCCACCCCAGCAAGCCATCCAGCTGCATCAGTCCAACCTGGGCAGGAAGAGCCCTGCAAAATCAAGAGAAGTCCAGGATTGTTGCTGAATGGCTCAGGGGTCAAGTTTCTTAAGTGGTCAGTTCTCTGCTTGGAGAGACAAGCCCTGCTTATGGGCCTCTGCATGCATGATGAAGGGTTAGGACCCGAAAGGCACGGTCTTTCTAGTCCTAACAAGAAAGGACCAGAGGAGGAGGAGAAAGTGGGCCTTAGTTCCTGTGAAAGGTCAGAGGTCAAGTGCATGCCAGACCTTGGGGCACGGCCAAAGCTCCCCGCTGCTCATTCCATTACAGCGATGAGCAGGGCACCGTGGAGTGCCCTCCTGCCCTGGTAACATGGTTCTCTGGGCCCTTTTCAATGCACACAAATAAGACAGCATCAGACGTATCTGGGAAACTTCCCATGAGAGCAGGCTCCCTGGAAGAGGCAGGGAGAACCCAAGCCTTACCCCACCCCCAATCACAAAGGTAAAATCAGGATGGAAACCCAAAGACCCATTTTTGTACTTAATTTCCATTGATTAAAAAAATATGTAAATGCAAAGATGTTGACACGATTAAGCCATTATGGTCTATTGTGCAATTATTTCTTTGATAGTTCATGACGGCTCAATTGGAGGCATAATGGACTATTATGCAATGACATCTTTGCTGAGTTTTTTTTTTTTTGCTTGTTTTCCTCTTTTCCTTAATTTTCTTTCCTTCATCTTTCCTCCTTTAAAAAAAAATAGAGAGAATTTTTCATTTGCAGATCATTGACTTTTTAATGTCAGATTATTTACTCAATAGTCAATAACGATGCCTTTGGATTCATTATGGGCTATCGTGTAAATAGCTAATTGCATTAATTACAGCCTTTTTACAAATGTTTAGTTTGCAGCTCATCACACCCATGGACTGTGTAATTGCTGCTATCGGGCTGATGGGCAGGCGCAGACAGCCCTGGGTGTCTGCTTGGTGACAGGGAGATGTGTGTTGCCTTTGTTCCAACCCGGCCAAGTTCTAACCACTAACCCCATCTGCACGTGCATGTGTGTGTGTGTGTGTGTGTGTGTGTGTGTGTGTGTGCGTGCATGTGTCGAGGGGAGCTGTGGGTATATACATTTGTCAATTTCATATTTATAAAGATGAGGAGTAACAATCCCTATACCAATTGAAAATTTTGCTTAAAAAAAAAAAAACATCATTTAAAAGAGAGAAAAAGTCCATGATTTGGAAAGATTAACATGTCAAGACACAGTGGAGTGTTTCATGAGGCATTTTCCTTTTGTGAATTTATAACCAGTGACCTCGGGGATGGAGTCAAAGCCTAGAGCTTGTACAGAAGAAATCTCCCGGGGACTGGCCCACAGAGTCAGGAGACTCATTGTCTCCTGTAAACAGGGCTTTGCATTTATGAGCTGGGATTCATGTGGATAGAGAATCTTTCTGAAGCTATCTTAATATTTTCCCAGTGGCGCATTTTGCAGGAACATTTGAAGTAAACTGGAGACATGAGAAGGGCAAGGGCTGCCCAGCTTCAGCCAGGTTTGCTTGTATGAGGGTGCGTGGATTCTTTCATCAGAAACTGTTCCCTGCTCTTGATATTTGCTCTCTTCTGAGCTCCCTCACCTACCTGCTCTCTCGGGCCCAGATCCACCACGGCGTCTTCCTTCCAGCTCCATTATTAAATCCCCTGCACCCCAGTCTTCTTGTACTCTGCCCCAGTCACACTTCAGACCTTTCACTGCTTGGACTAGACAATCCCTGGCCCAGCTGTCAGTCAAGATGGATTGCCTGGCGTGTCAGGAGTTCAGCAGTACATTCAGAATTGGGGGCGGGGGAGTCAGGATTTGGGGTCACTGTTCTAGACAAATCAGGACAACCTGCCCGTCATCAGATTGAGGTTGGTATCCTGAGTCAAGAGACAAACCACAGCACCAGGCTCCTGGGCAAAACTCCTGTCCTCTCATCCTTACTGCACTGTATGGAACCAACAAAACAACTGTGACCCATGTGCATAAAGATTCTGATGCAAGGATGGCACACATCAATCATCAGGCCCTGTAGCTCCTACCAAGTTTAACGTGTATCTTCTAAAATCTACAAAAAGTAGTTGAAAATGAAACTTCCTGAACATTCCAAAGAAAAATAGGCTTTCCACATTTAAAAAAAGAAAATAGCAGGGATTAGGGATTAGTATAAAAAGATAATTGCAACTTCTGGATTAGGTACAAAAGGCCAATGGTGTTCTTTCCATTTTTCTTCTCCTTCTAGTTCTAGATCCATTTTTCTTCAACAATAACATCTAGTTTTCCAATTCTGAGTCAGAACCTGACCCACAGACACACAATTCTCATGTGGATTCTACTGTGCAACAAGCAGGAAAGCAAATGCAGACGTGAGATTTTTTTATTTCCTAAATTCAAAATCAGAAATTCAAAAGTTTGGGGGAGTTATCCTTTAAATAACTAGAATTTTAATTGCTCAAAAGACCTGAGTCCCAGATATTTGGGGAGCAAAACTTTTACAGGGATGCAAGAAAAATGCCGCAGATGTTCTCAAAAGGGAGACACATGGCCTGTTTGTTTACTGTTGCTATAACAACATGCCTGATACCAGAGAATTTATTTCTGGAAAAAATAATTCAGTTGACTTGTGGTTCTGAAGGCTGAGAAGTTCAAGATCGTGGTGATACCATCAGTTCATCATCTGGTGAGTCTTCTTGCTGCACCATGGGACAGGGGGCAGACATCACATGGTGAGAAACAGCAAGTTTGCTAGCTCAAGTCTTTCTTCATCTCCTTATTAAGGGACTCATGCCATCATAGAGGTCCCATCCTCATGACCTCATCTAATACTAACTACCTCCCAGAGACCCCACTCCAAATACCATTAACATATGAATTTGGAGTCTAAGTTTCCAACACATGAATTCTGGGGTACAAACATTTAAACCATAGACTGGACCCTGGGTGCTCCATGCAGAAGTGGCCCCTTCCACTTGCTCAGTGGTGACAAAGTGATGAAGGCCCTAAGGCCTCTGCAGGTCTAGCTTTTGGAATTTGTACTCAGTGGGCTGGTGGCCTTCAGGGACCCATATGCATTGTCCCTCCATATTCATAATGTTTCCCCCTTCTAATAACTTTTCAAATATCAATGGTCAGTAATAATCTTAAATATTTTGAAGGACAGAAGAAAATAAATATATACAACCTACGACACAAGAAAAAATATACAAGGGATTAGTTTAGATGAGATTATAACATGAATCATTCAACTAAAAGGCACCCTGAAACTGTAAGAAGGGCTTTACACATTATAAGGTCCTCTTCTTTTTTTTTTCCTTTTCTTAAGGGATAGAGACCACATTTCTTATGTCCAGCAACTTTAGATTTTCACATCTATTCAGATGGTTCCATTAAAACTGGGAGATTTGAATAAAAACAAGAGAGGATATTTGCTAACTGGAAAAGTTCATTGCATTTCTGAGTGTTTGTTGCAAATTTCAGAAACCAACTGGGACAAAGTAGTTTAAGTTAAAGATTGGATCTGTCAAGAACCTCCTATGGATACCTCAAAACAAAGTCCAGGAGTGGCCTGAGTCTCAGGAGTCCTGGCAGGCATTTGGGCCTCTCATCCTTTCTCATCACTGGTTTTATCTCCCTCTCTCTGTCAGAGTGGCCATCATGGCTACCAACCACCCCAAAGAGAGAATGCACTTGTCTCTCTGGATCCCAAATCAAACATTCCCAATTGTCAAGAACTCATCACTGATCCTATCAAAGGTTCTCCGGAGATCATAAGCCTCATAGACAGTCACCCAGAACCATATGAATGTAATTTGGAGGTGGAGCTGGAGTAGACTCTAACAACAGAGAACGAGTGGATAAGCAGAAGAAAATGAAGACTGTTGCAACATTCAGGCAGGACTCGTACCGGCAGTGACCACCACCGTCTTTCAGTTACCTGGACTGGGTTGGTCAGCAGCAATACCAAAAACCTAGACTAGGGTTTCAAACAGTCAGCAAGTGTTGGCCAAACCCTTATCACTCGGGCTAGTAGGAAGGAGAAGTGAAACATGGCATCTGACTTCAAGAAATGTGGAGTCTCAGGGTTAGAGAGGAAAGAGAATGGATTTAATTGGCAGAATCCATGGCGTCAATGGACAATAACTGAGAGTTGTTAGGAGGGTGACGTGAAAAGGCATCTGTATCTTCTGCTCTCAGAGCAAGACCATAGGGGACAAGTCGTTCTTGCCCACAGTCATCTGGAGTTTTTGGTGTATCAGATGGACCCACCCCCAGGGATGAGATCTCTCTTCCAGCAAGTGTAAATAATTTCACCTTCCTCAAGACAGAGGATAGTTTCTCATGAAACCTCCCAAGAAGTTGTTCAGATCTGGTCTTGGAATTCCAGGAGGCTTAGAGAGTCAATATTCTTATCAAAGGTACAGCCTGGGGACTCCAGGACTCTGCCCTAAAATATTTAGATCACTGTCTCTGAAATCCCTATATTTGACACCAGTGCAAATCCCCAGCTCAACATTAGGAAAACAACATGGTCATTTTGTGGAAATCATTCTCCTTGCATGCCCCTTACCTGGGGTCTTTGGAGATACCCGCGGACCTCACTGGAGCAAAACCCAACACCAACTGGTGGTAAGTGAGCAATGTTCCCATATTATGGTGACTGACACTATAAATAATTCACTTTAGAGTTCTCTTCAGTATCGATTCCTTACAGTTTTTTTTAAATAAAAGCCAATTGCCAAACTTCTGCTTCCCACACAATTTCAGGAACGTGAAACACCATATAATTAGAATATTTAGAACTCCAGGAAGATTGAAGCTGCAAGTGGCCATAGGAATACTCCAGCCCAGTGATTTTTAAATTCAGTTTATGTAGAAGCATCTCCCATGACACCTACGCACAAAAAAAACGCCCAAGTAGCCTTTCCCAGACCTGGACAGATCTAGCTGGGTCTACAGGGGTCTCACTTTGCCAAAAACCTCACACGAAGATCTAGCATTAGGGTTCCAAACAGAACTAGAACCCAGGGATCTGATGCCAAACACCATCTAAGGGCTCAGTAGCTGCTTCTTATCTTGCCTGGGTGGCTAATGGCTTCAACAACCAGAATATTTGATCTCTAATTAGGATAAGCAACAATGATTTCCCAGAGAGTGGAACCAACAGAATACAATGCAGAAGATAAGGATGTTTTATACATTGAAAGGAAAGCTTCCAGTCCTGTATGAATCCCCATGACTTTGCTCTGCACTAAAGACAATTGCATATAGTTTGGGTTTTTGGGTTTTTGTTGTTGTTGTTGTTATTGTTTTTTTTTTTTTTTTTTGCTTTGAAACTGTAAACCAAAAGCTTATGACACAGATGAATATCAAATGAATGCCCAAGTCATGTTCAAAAAAGAAAGAAAGAAAAAGAAACAGAAGAAAAAGAAAAAGAAAGAATATTGAACAAACTTTTAATGCAGATCATCCTGGAACCATTTAATAGCTAAGTGGTCTATGATTTTTCTTAACCTACATCCTCATTAAAAAAGAGAAAAGTGTGGGGGAAGAGAAGAAAGAAGCTAAGAAATATCAGAAAGCCGATGGATCCCGTGCCATTTCTTTTTCTTTTACTTAATTTTCCAGGTATCTCAGCATGATCTGAATAAATTATGCTGACAATCCCATAATACACATGATAAATCATCAACACAATTTTAGTGATATATTGCATGAAATGTAAATAATAACCAGGACCGCTAATTGGCTGGCTTCTTAGGAACAAAGCTGTGACCGTGTGGCTCTGCCAGTCTTGACTCAGTCATTAAGCATTTCCGCCGCTGAGCTCTTTCTGCTGAATTGGAAGGAAAATGCAGCCTCATGGACAAACCTCTGTGTAGAAGTTTTTCTGGCAAGATCCCGGGCCTGGGAGAAACCGTGGTGAGTCACAAGGCAGTATTTCTTTGTCCCTCCGGAGTGCCAGTGGGCTGCCACCTGGCTTTGCTTTCAGGGAGAGAAATCCATGTCCCCAGGAAGAAGCCGCAAGACTGAGTCAAGGAAATCCCCACTTTTGAGTCCGTGAAGTTGCTAAATCTTTCCAAAAAAAAACTCTTCTGACTCATTTTGATTTTTTTTTTTTTTTTTGCTTTGATAATGATTTGATTACAACTTCATTTGACCAGAAACATAAGCTGTTTCTATGTGCTTCTTATTTTGAAAATACCTTGTTAGCATTCATCATATGTTTATGGAGCTTAAAAATATATTTTTGTTTCATTTTCCCAAACAAATCCTTCTGCTTTCTGACAGGGTTGAGCTTCTTATCTACAGTGTTGCTGCTGTGTCAAACAATGTCTTGGGGGAAAAAAATAACCTGGAGTCCAGTGGGTGTGTTCATTCATTCACTATCAATGTAAGAAGAGGGTTTGAATCCCTTGGAGGACACAGGGTGAATGTCCTGGACCAGATTTTCACTCCCAGGATCTAGTGGAGACAGGCAGAGAATGAAGAAACATAGACATGCACAAACTGATTTGAGGTGGTGTTGCATAAAACAATACCAGAAGGAGTCAGCCCTGTGAAGATCTCAGGAAAGTGTGTTCCAGACAGGGACAGCATGTTCAAAGGCCCTGGGGTTAGAGTAGTGTGAGGAAGGGAAAATGGGTAACCAGGGAGGTAGCCCCTAAGAAATTGGTTTTCCAGCGCAGGCACGATTCCACCCAGGTGGGCCATTTGGTAGTAAGTGAGTTGTCCCTCTGCCACATCTGGAGTCTCTGCATAACACTTCATGCCACAGTTCACACCTCACCTGCACCCTCTATGAGCCAGGCTATGACTTCAGGGTCACCACCAACATAGCCACTACACCCCATCTCCCTCTAGCTCTGGGTGCCAGGCCATTTGAGTTTGCTCCTGTCATGAATTCTTATAATGTTATGGTCTCTCGACACTCATTTTGAATACTTGTTGAATTTTCTTATACTAGAAGCAAGGCACAGTCAAACTTGACATGGTTTTCAATTTTCCACCATAGGCTAATATCTCAAGCTTATGACCAGAGATAAGAATTTAGAGACATCTCTAAAATCTTAGCCTAGCAAACTGGGCTCCTCACTTTCCCACTGCTTCCCTGAATGAACCACTGGACTCTTCAAGTGACCCACACCCTAACCCTTTTACATACTGCTAGGTTCCACGCTCTCTTTTTACCTAATTCTTCAATCCTGCCTTGTATGACCTAGGGGCACAGGACTGCCCTCTCATTCATTATGCTTTCCTTGCTCAGTAAAGAAAAGTCTTTGAACTTATTTCCTAATGTGTTGGTCAGTTTTTATTACTGTGACAAAATGCCTGAGAAAAGCAACTTAGAGGAGGAAAGATTTGATTTTTTAAAAAATTTTTGCATGTTCTTTTTAGTTATACATGACAAAAAATGTATTTTGACATATCATACATACATGGAGTACAACTTCCCATTTTTGTAGTTGTACGTGATTCGGAATTACACAGGTCGCATATTCATATGTCAACACAGGAAATTTATGTCCAATTCATTCTAATGTCTTTCCGATTCCCATCCCCCATCCCTCCCCCTCATTCCTCTTTGTCTAATCCAGTAAACTTCCATCGCCCCCGTTTATTGCGGGTTAGCCTCTGCACATCAGAGAGAATATTCAGACTTTAGTTTTTGGGATTGGCTTATTTCACTTAGCATGATAGTAGAAGGAAAGATTTATTTTTGCTCAGATTCCAGAGGTTTCCGTCCATGGTCAGCTGGTTCCATTGCTTCTAGACCTGTGGCCAGGCAGAAATATGACCAAATCCTGGGGAGGAGGGAAGCAGCTCATTGCATGGTAGCCAGGAAGCAGAGAGGAAGTGAGGAAGGGTCCGGAGCCAAGATACAGACCCCGGAGATGCTCCCAAGGACCCGTTCCCTTCAACTAGGTCCCACTTCCTGCAGTTGCAACCATCTCCCGAGAGTCCATTCAGCTATGAATCCATCAATAGATTAGCCCCTGGATGAGGTTGAAGACCTCATGACCCAGCCACTTCTCAGATGCTCCGCCTCTGAACCTGCCGCCCTGGGGACCAAGCCTTCAGCTCACGGACTTTTGGAGGAACTTTTTGGTCCATTCGATTATGGTGGAGTATTGAACTCGTGCCTTCCGGCTGAAGAATGCAGGGCTACCTGGGTCAGGTTTCTACCTGGGATGCTAGGGAGAACCAAAAGTCAGATTCCCAGAGTGAGCCATGGTCAGGCAGGCATACACCGGACAAGGGCCAGACAAGACCCACCAGGTGCTGACATCAGGCAATCCATCCCATAAAAGGAGGATCCTGTGAAAGACATGCTCCCCTTCATTTCCTTTTGGGGGACGGATGTCAGCTCTCTGGTACCAGAATCCTAATTTAACTGAGGGCTCCCCAGGAGCAGGTCCACTCTAGCTAACCCTCCATCAATGTCATCTAACTCCGTGGTGGGTCCTGGATGCTCCTGCCTGAGACGGCGCCTGCAGGGTAGTGTCTGCATCCGTGGCCACTTTGGAATCCGGGCACCAAGAATCCTAACCGAGAGCCTTATCAGTCAGTGTGTGGCTCCCAACCATGCAGGAGCCGTGGCCTGCGAATCCTGGCAACTCACCACCCCTAGGGACATGAGAACATGACAGGTGAAGACCCAGACACCTGAAAGGGGTGTGACGAGTTCCTGTAGTGACAGCCAGGGTCACTCTCCTGGTGGAAAGCTTTGAAGGGCAAACAGCTGCTCCCTTTCAGATGAGCTGGCAGCCCCCTTGCTTCCAAGAGTTTGTTTGGACACTGGTCTGCACCCCCAAGAAGGCCGTAGGGAGTCAACCAGCCATGGAATAGGGGGTTTAATGTCAAAAACTCTCAAGACAAAGACTGGCCAGACAGAGGAACTGCAGGATTTAGCAACTCGTTTCTTGTAGCTGTCATTTCCAGTGCCCCACCCTCCTGCCATCAAAAGCATTTATTAAGCACTCCATCGGCATGGAGACACCATGTAGGCTTGGGACAGAGTGAGTGAGTTAGACAAAAGGTCTCCTTCACAGAGCTGTGGGTCCATCCAGACAGACAGAGATGATGCAGACCAGCTAGTGAAGGCCGGCAGGGAGCCAAAAGGCAGCCTCACAAAGTGTCCGCCTTAGATGCAGGCAGGAGGGTCAGAAGGTTCTAGTGGGAACTGCCAGAGGAGAAAGAGAGACTTGTGTAAGTTGAGAGCAGTTCTTCCATTCGGATTCCCAAAGCTTTCTTACGGAATAGAAAGGCATGGGCATTGCCTTAAAAGTCAAAGGGTGGTCATTTTTTATTTAATTTTATTCTTCAAAACAGATTCCAGACTTCCAATTCAGGAACAAGATGGCACATACTTACCCTTCCCTGCCTTTGCCCCCAAGATACAACTAAATTCTCTGAAGAATTTATCAACAGACAATCATGAAAGGACTCTAAAAACCAGAAAGAATAGTATTGGCTCTCCAAGGAAAACTAGGGCGTGAATGACAATGTGGTGGATTCCCCAGAGTCTCAGGACCACCAGGATCCTGAAGGAGGGCCCTGGTCTGTCCTCAGGGACAGCAACAAAATCTCAGGACCTCCCAGACTCCATTCCACAAGCATCGATGGACCAATGTGTGAACAGCAGCAATTAACAATATCAACAGCAAAGTTGTGTGTCTCCTTGCCCAGCAGGGTCCAAGGGAAACCAAAGCCCCCCAGCCCAGGGAAACACCTTTGGTCCTCATCCATGAAGCTGTCAGTAACTGAACAGGAGCCTGGTACAGTTTAGATGTGAGGCATCCCCCAAAGCTCATGTGTGAGTCCATGTAAGAGTCAGCAGAGGTGGAATGATGGGGTTAGGTTGGCCTCATCAGGGGATTAACTGGGGGGTCAGTACAGGAGGCAGGGTGTGGTTGGAAGAAGGAGATCCCTGGCTGCGTGCCTCTGGTGAGCAGAGTTCTCTCTCTGCTCCCAGGTTCCATGTCCTGAGCTGCTTTCCTCCAGCATGCCCTTCAGCCATGATGGTCCGCCTCACCTGGGGCCCAGAGCTACGGAGTCAGCCAACCATGGTCTGAAACTCTGAAATCATAAGCCAGAACAAATTCTTCCACCTCGACGTTATCCTTATCAAGTCTTTTGGTCACCGTGATTAAAAAGCTGATGAAAACAAAGCCCTGGCAACACCTGGAGAATGACTCAAACCAGAACAGCATCCCAAGATTCAGAAATCTAAACCCCTGCTGGAATAGAAGCCCCTAAAGGCAGACCAACAGCTGCACACTAAAGCTCACCAGAGAGACTGTCTACTACCGTAGAAGGTGTAAAGAAGATCCCGAGCCCCAAACCTAATAGAAGACACAATCAAACTTCACTCCTTACACCAGAAACTCATAACCTGAAAGAAGGAAGGTAATTGATGGCAAAGCCAAGATGAATCATAGGTTGAATTTATCTGATAGGAATCTTAGGGCAACCATCACCGAAACAGTTCAGGAAGCAGTCAACAATTCTCATGAAATGAATGAAAAAGTAGGGAAGAAAAAAAAAGAAAAGTTATTAAAAAGATCAAGGAAATTATGGGACTAAAAAATCAATAACCCAAATTAAAAAAAAAAAATCCACCATACCAAAAAACCTAACTTTTCTATCCTCAGAGGTATAGGTAAAAGAAAGACTATATCTTCCCACTAAAAATATAGTCAAAGACATAGTCAAAGCTGTGATCAGCTTAAAACTTTCAAAAGTTGGTGGGGGAAAAAAAGGTACTCAAGCAGAAGAAACCCCGAAGAAATTCACACCAAGACAAATCACAATTAAGCTACAAATGATCTCTGGAAATGGTTCAATTATTTGACCTGTGAGTTTTCAAATTTCTGATGGTGTAAATTGTACCCAAACCTGTTCTTTTTTTTTTTTTTTTTTTTTTTTGGTGTGTGTGTGTGTGTGTTTTCTTTTTTTGATTTCACACACAGTATTCAATAAATTACATGAGGTACAAGATACTCAACTCTTTATTATAAAATAGGCTTTCTGCGAGATGGTTTTGCCCAACTGCAGGTTAATGGGTTTTGAGCATGTTTAAGGTAGACTAGGTTAAGCTATGATATTTAAAAGTGCAGTTTTGACTTAGGATATTTTCAACTTAAAAAGTTTATATTGAGAGGTAGCCTTGTTGAAAGTGGAGAAGCATCTATGCTACAAACTAAATACAAAAAAAAACAACCCACAAAATTAAAAACAGCCAAAGAAAAACAATATAGAGTGTGATTTGGATCTTAAATATCTTTCAAAAGCCTGGGTATACAAGTCTTAGTACTGAGGTTGGTGCTGGTGGGAAGAGAATTTAAGAAGTGGGGATTCTTATCATGGAGGCAGGCTTTTGGAGGGGATATTGGGACCCCAGACTCTTCTTTTCCTTTCTCTTTGTTTCCCATCTGCCACAGGTGAACAGCTTGAGTGGCCACGTGCTCCCACTGTGACTGCCTTGCCACGGGCCCAAAGCCATGGGGTCAACAGATGTGGACTGAAATCTTCCAAACCTGTGAGTCAAAATAACCCGTTCCTCATTTTAATTTTATTTTTCAGGTCACAGTGATAAAAGCTGGTGAGTTTTTGTTCAGTAATGGAAAGGTGATTAGCACAATGCATCACCTATAATGCCACCAATTTGAATGACCATGACAATTCCTCATCTGGTGCTACGGAGGCTAGAAAGAAACAGGTCCCATATTTTTCAAGTACTGGGAGAAGAGAACTGTCAATGATCTTATATCAGGCCAACTTCTCCTCAGTACTAAGGGAGACATGAAGATGTTTGGGGACAAGTGATAGCTAAGATCATTTGTAGCTAGTGTACCTACGCTTAGAGAATGGGTAAAGGAGATCACCCAACAAAAAGAAAAATTATATGAGTAGGAAGGATGAGACTCTCACCTTCGAAAGAAAAGCAACAGAAAGAGTTAAAAAGAAGTAAACATGCTAGACGACCCTTCAACTCATGGGTTTCTGGATGGTTAAAGCAAAACTTTTAAAGCAAAACCATCCCATGTGGTGATTCCTATATGGAGAAGAAATGTTTTTACGCAATTATATTTAAAAGGGAATAATGTAGAGAGACCTAAGTGGAAGTCAGGATAATACACTTCACTTGGAGTGATAAAACCGTATGCATATGGTAAAATTTATAGTAACCCCACCAAGAAAAATATACAAAGTGTCATACTCAAAAGCAATATAAACAAATCAAATGCAGCTCCAACAATGTTTAATTGACCCATATAAAAACAAGAAAAAAATATAGCAAAAGTGAAACCAAATAGAAACAAATAGAATATAAATAGTAAAAGGGCAGACTTAAATCTTAATGTAATTA
This sequence comes from Marmota flaviventris, assembly GCF_047511675.1. Taxonomy (NCBI): domain Eukaryota; kingdom Metazoa; phylum Chordata; class Mammalia; order Rodentia; family Sciuridae; genus Marmota; species Marmota flaviventris. Next base: position 20,294,944 of record NC_092515.1, on the reverse strand, counting down.
ATTTTAGTATAATTGGACTAAATTCAACAACTAAATGACCCAACTAAATGCAATCTACAAAAAAATTCACTTTAAATGTGATAATGAGGTAATTGAATATAAAAGGCTAAAAAAAACATATTACAAAAATTAACTTTAAAAAAGTTATTTGTATTTCTTTTTTCTTTTTCTTTTCTTTCTTTCTTTTTTTCTTTTCTTTCTTTCTTTTTTTTAAGAACAGTCTGTTCAGATTTACCTATTTGGTAACTATATTATATTTTGTTTTGTTTTTTGGATTTTCAAGTTGAGTTCCATATATATATATATATATATATATATATATATATATATATATATATATATATATATATTACCACTGGAATATATATATATCTCACTGGATATTAATCACTTGTCACATGAAGAGCTGCAAATCAAAACTACAGTGATATGTCATCATACCCAAACTAGAATGGTTATATTGAAAAGTCAGTGACAAATTCTAGTGAGAAGGTGGAGTAAAAGAAGTTTTGCAAACTGTTGTTAGGGTGTAAATTAGCACAACATCACAAAAAGTAGTATCAGAAGTCTTTAAAAAAAAAGACTAAAGGTAGATCTACCTCCATATGATCCAGCTATTCAACTTCTGGGTTTTTACTCAAAGAAAATGAAATCAGCAAACCAATGACATACCTGCACACTCTGTTTTCTTATAGCATTCCTCACAAGAGTTGAATTATAGAATCAGCCTAAGTTCCCATCACTGAATGAATGTATAAATAAAATAGGTTATATACACAATGGAATATTATTCACCTATTAAAGAGGACTCAAATCCTGCCATTTGCATCAAAATGAATGAATCTGAAGGACATCATATTAAAATAAACAGCAAACAGGAAAATGAGTACTATATGTTCTTTCTCATTTGGGGCAGTTAAAAAAAAGTTGACCTGAATATAAAATATTGATTACTAAAAGTTGAAAAGGTAGAAAGAGGGAGGAGGATACATGGAGGATACTTGAAACATCACATCAATCCCCACTGATAGGTATACTTAATAAATGTAATAAAAATAAAAAGCAAGATACTAAAATATCAAGGTATGTGATACTAAAATCAGGTACAGTCAACTTTGGAGCAAAGAAAATTATTCAGGTTAAAGCCAGCCTCAGCAATTTAGTGAGGCACTTAGCAACCCGGTAAGACCCTGTCCCTAAATAGAATATATAAAAGGGCCAAGGATGTGACTCAGTGGTTAAGCATCCCTGGGCTCAATCCTCAGTACCAAAAAAAAAATTATTTAGGGCAAAGAATGACATTATAAAATAAAATGGAACAATCTACCAGAAGATATAGCAATCCTAAATGTGCATGCATGGAACAACAGAGGATCCAAATACAGTCATTTACCATGTAACATTTCAGTGAGTGACAGGCCACCTTTATGATGGTGGTTCCATCATATAGTGACGTCCTAGCCATCTTAGTGCATATGAGTATACTGTAAGTATACTGTGATGTTTGCACAATGATGAAATTGCCTAACGGCACATTGCTTTAAGCATATCCCCATCATTAAGCAGGACATGGCTGTACATGAAGCAAAATCTGAGATATTTGAAAGGAAAAATAGAGAAATCCACAATTATAGTTAGAGCTTCAACACATCACTCTTGACAGCGATACAACTACTAGATAAAAATCTAACAAAGATGTAAAAGAACTGAACATCATCAGCCAACAAGATCTAGTTGGCATTTACAAAATACCCCCCCCAACAAGAGCAGAACATACCAAGGAAGACTCTATCCTGAGTCATAACACGAACATCAATAAACTTAAAATAATTGAAGTTATAAAGACTTTGTTCTTTTGCCATGATAGAAAAGACAGAATGAAAAGTCTCATACTCAAAAAAATCTAAATGACACATTTTTAAAGAAGTCTGAGTCAAAATATGTCTCATTGGAAATAAAATAAATAGAAAATGATGAAAATAAAAACAGACCATATCAAAATCTGTGGGATGAAGCTGAAGGTAGTGAGGAGAGGAAAATTTATATTAGTAAATGCTTATAATAGACAAGATAAAATGATCTCAAGTAAACAATCAAAATCTCTATCTTAAGAAACTAGAAAAAAAGAACAAAAAGAATCTAAAGCAAGCATAGGAAAGAAATAATAAAATTAAAAACAGAAGTAAATGAAATGAAAATAAGAAAATGAGGAAGCTAAATGAAGCAAAAAGCAGGTTCTTTGAAAAAAAATCAATGTAATTTATAAAATTTTATCCTGGCTAACCAAGAAAAAAAAAGATTTAAGCACAAATTGCCAATATCAGATGTGATATCGGGGTTCATCACTACTGATCTTAGGAACATTGAAAGGATAATTAAGAAATACTGTAAACCACTCTATGCCAACAATTTGTCAACCAAGATGAAATGGACCAATTCTTCAAAGACACAAATTACCAAAATACACACAAGAAGAAGTAGACCTATATCTAATTTTAAAAAAGTGAATAAGTAAGCAGCAAACTTCCAAAAAACAGCACCCCAGGCACAGATGGAATCACTAGTGAATTCTACCAGACACTTAAGGTAAAAATTGTGCCACTTCACTATAGCCACTTCTGGAAATTCTAACCATGAGGAATACTGCCTAATTATTCTACGACACAAACATAGCATTCGACAAAATCCAACTTATATTCATAATAAAAACTACTGACAAGCCAAGAACTTCCTCAATATTAAGTATTGATATATACAACATCTCCAAAAACTAATAGCTAGCACCATACTTAATGATGAACAATTTCTTCTGAAGGTCAGAAAAGTGATGATATTCTTTCTCACCATTCCTATTCAGCAACAAACTGAAATCCAATCTAGTGCAATAAGAAGAGAAATAGAAATAAAATGTATAAAAATAAATAAAACTTTTCTTGTTCATAGATGACATCATTATCTATGTAGAAAACTTCAAAGAATTAACCAAAAGCATAACAAACCTCCTAAAATTAATGTGGGTATAAAAGGTCACAAGATGCTAGATTAATATACAAAAGTCAATTACATTACTATTATTGACAATGAACGATTGAAATCTGAAATAAAACACTAAAACAAAAGAAACACTGCCACTTAACAACAGCACCCAAATGGTAAAGTACTAGAAATCCCTAGAGAACAAAATTTTAAAAATAAATATAGAGCTATTCCAGGTCAATGGAAAAGAAGATTTGATATACCAATGTGTCAGTTCTTCCTTCCTTGATCTATTAATGCAAAACAAACCCATCAAAATTCCAAACAAATTAAAACAATGAGATACCACTACACATCTATCAACATATCCAAAATCCAACTGGCATTTACTGATAAATATCAGTAAAGTGATTATAATGTGTGTATGGGTAGGCAAAAGATCCAGAATAACCTACATGATATTGAACAAGGACAAAGTTGGAAGATTGATTCTATTCAACTTTAAAACTTACTCTCTAGTATACAAGGAAATGTGGTATTCACGAAAGAACAGATGAATAGACCAACGGAAAAGAATAGACAAAAAATAAACCCCAAAATATATAGGAACTGATCTTTCATAAAGGAGCAAAGGTAAGGCCATGGGAAACAGTCTTAGAACAAATGATGCAGGAAAAACTGGACACACACAGACACACACACACACACGAAACTTAACAGAGCCAACTCTTTTCATAAATATTAACTTGAAGTGGATAACACACACACACACACAAACACACACACACACATATATATATATATATCATGAGACAATGAAATTTTAGAAGATAACATAGGAGAAAATCTAGATGATCCAGAGTTTGGTGATGACTTTTTAGATCTAATGCAAGAGAAACACTCCATGAAAGGAAGAATTGATAAACTGAACTTGAACAAAATTGAAAATTTCTGTTCTGTGAATGACATTGCCAAGAAAGTGAAAAAGAGAAGCCACAGACTGGAAGAAAAACATGTGCCTGAAAAAGAACTGCTACCCAAAGAATACAAAGAACAATGAAAAACTGAACAACATAAAAACAAATAACCCGTTTTTATAATGGCCCAGAGACCTTAACAAACACTTCACCAAAGAAGCGATGAAAATAACAAATAAGCATATTTCAAAGATGCTCTATATTCTATGTCATAAGGGAAATGCAAATTAAAACAATGAGATACCACTACGCATCTATTAACATATCCAAAACCCAAAACACTGACAACATTAAATCAAGGATGTGGAGCCAAAGAAACTAATTCATTGCCCACGGGATTATAAAAATGGTACGACCACTTTGAAAGATAACTTTGGTAATTTCTTATAAAACTAAACACACTTTTGCCATAATATCCAGCACTAATATCACTCAAAAGAACTGAGAGCTTATGTACACACACACGCAAAAAAAAAAAAAAAACAGATGCTTACATCAACTTTACTCATAATTGACAAGAATCCTTCAGCAGGCAAATGCATGAATAAACCGTGGTACATCATACAGTGATACATACAGTGAGAGGATACTAGTGCTAAAAAGGAAATGAGTCTCCATTTGATGAAAAGACTTGGTGAAATCTTAAATCCATATTATTAAATGAATAAAGCCATTCTGAGAAGTCTATTTTTTTGGTGAGATCGCAACTCTACAACATTCTACAAAAGGAAAAACTATGGAGACAGTAAAAAGATCAATGATTGTCAAGTGTTTGGGGAAAGGAGAGATGAATAAATAGAACACAGAGGGGTTTTAGGGGCATGAAGCTATTCTGTATGATAGTAGAATGGTGATTATATGCTATGTAAACTTGCCCAAACCCATATGATGAGCAACAGCATCGGTAAATCCTAATGTAAACAATAGAAATTGGATGAAAATGATGGGTATATGTAGGTTCATCAATTGTAACAAATGTGACAATTTGGAATGTAAATATCGATAATGGGTAAAACTGCATATGTGGAGACAGGACCATATGGGAAGTAGGTCTGTACTTCTAACTCAATTTTGCTGTGAACCTAAAGGTGCTCTAAAAATTAAAATGGTATATATATATATATATATATATATATATATATATATATATATATATATATATATATATATATCACACACACACACTGCACACAGCAATTTCCTTTTTTTAAGGGACGTGAAGTGACTTTGGAACCTAGTCTTAAATAATCTTTATTTAAATGCCTGTATTTTCAGTGTACTATTATGTCCTCAACAAAGGGAAACTTCTCCATACAGAGAACTTATTGATACTTACTGATGTCAATGTAGGTTTGATGAGTTATTAAAAGTAAAACTTTTGCTTTGTTATCATTTGTCACCCCCTCTCAGACCAAGGACCACTGCAAATTAATCTTTTAATTACAGAGGAGAATCATGTAGCCAAATGGAATATTCCACTTGAATACCTGTGTTTCATGAAGGGAAGAAGTCCTTCTCAGCAACACTAAGGATAAGATTAATGTTTTCCACAAAAAGATAATCACCCAAAGTGTCTACAATTTGTTAAAGCACTGCCATAAAATTAAGATATTAATACACACACACACACACACACACACACATATATATACACACTTGATATATACAAATATATTGTATCAAATATATATAGATTTATACAAATATATACATATATACAAACACACACACACACACACACAAATACATGCATTATTTTAAAAATAGCACCTGTAGGAGTGACAGCTGACTTCTCCACATAAATGATGAAAGTCTGGATAAAATAGAAAGCTATGAAAAACCAATAGATCAAAAAAGAAATTTTTAAATAAATTTAAAAATATATTTATATAAAAGAAAATGGAAGCACAACATACCAAAACTCAAGGTATGAAGCAAAAACAGTTGTTAAGAGAGAAGTTTATAGCAGCAAACACCTGCATCAAAAATAATGATAATAATCTCAAACAACCTAATGTTATATCTTGTGGAACTAGAAAAATAAGAACAATATAAGCCTGAAGTTAGTAGATGGAAAGAAATAACAAGGTCAGAGGAGAGATAAATGAAATCAAATCTAGAAAACAAAAACCAGAAAGCAACAATAGAATTAAAAGTTGCTTTTCTGAAAAGATAAAATTAATGAAACTTTAGTTAGAAAAAAAGAATGAAGACTCAAGTAAACAAAGACAAAGTGAAAAAGAATATTGAAACTGATGCCACAGAAATGTAAAGACCATCATAGATTATTGGAAATATTTATGTGCCAACAAATTAGATGGTTTCAAAGAAATGGATAAATTCCTAGAATTATACAAACTACCAAGATGAGCTCATTAAGAAAATATGAACAGACCAATAATGGCTAAGATGATTAAACCAATAATAAGACGTTTTCCAAAAAGAAAAGTCCAGAACCTGATGGCACCACTGCTGAATTCTACAGAATATTTTTAAGAAAACTCACACCAATTCCTCTCAAAGTCTACCAAAAAAATTAAAAAGGGAGGAATACTTCCAAACTTTTTTTAAAAAAAACCAGCATTATTCAAAGACCAAAGTCAGATATTGATACAAGAAATGAAAGTTAAAAGACAATATCCCTGAGAAACAGAGATGCAAAAAGAAACTTCAACAAAGAGTAACAAACTGAATTCAACAGCACATTAAACTGATCATATTTCATAAACAAGTAGAATTTATTCCTAGGATATGTGGATGATTCAACATACACAAATCAGTAAATGTGATACACTACATTAAAAAAATAAAGGACAAATGCATGTCATCATCCCAATGGATGCAGAAAATGCTTCCAAGAAAATTCAATATCCTTTCATGGTAAAAAAAAAAAAAAACCCTCAAGAAATCAAGTTTAGAAGGAACTTAACATAATAAAGGCCACAGATAAGCCCACAGATTGACTGTGAAAATTACTGAGAGTAGATATTAAGTATTCTCACAGAAAAAAAAATTAAGTATGTGAGGTAAAGTATGTATTAATTACTTGCTATAGCCATTTCACAATGTATGCATAGCTCAAAACATTATGTAATACATCATAGATAACTATAATTTTGTTAATTAAAAATTAAAGAATGGGTAATGACTAATATTTAATATTTGATTTGACTTTGAATTATAATAAAACATCAGCCCAGTAAAAGGAAAATTAAAATGGAAATATGTATTTAAATGTCAGAAAGAAAATACTTCTTCGAGTCATATAATTACTAAAAATGCTTTTTTAAGAGTGAAGGTAGCATTCGCTTAGGAGATGATGACGATGTAATAGGAAATGAATTTACTTTTATTTGGCCTTAAAATGAAAACACTGGAAATTTTTTATTTAACAATGGATTTCAGACACTGAACAGTGTAAGACATTAATCCCCAAGCGAGTAAAATCAAATGAAGTAAACTCTATAATAACTTGAAGGCGATTTTTGGAGAGTTTCCAGGCCATGGTGCAAGAAAGTGAAATTCAGTCCAAGTTTCATAAGTATCATGAGTTAAGGAGAAATATTTTAATTTAAGACTGCCAAATAGGCCAGAGTTAACAGAGAAGAATATAGGAGAAAATATATCTGCACATACCATCCTACAAAACAGGAGAGGATTCTCATGAAACCTTCAGCTTAGAACTTATTGACACATTTCATACCACCCAAAGAACAATACAGATTTAATGCAATTCTTTTCAATAGCCAAAACAATCCTTAGTGAGAAAAGTGATGCAGGAAGCCTCACAATACCAGACCTTGAATTATACTACAGAGCTATAGTAAAACAACAACAACAACAACAAAATAACAATAAAAAGAACTGTATTGGTACAAAGATGGACGTAAAGACCAATGGAACAGAACAGAAGACACAGAAACATACCCACATAACATAGTTATTTCATATTAGACAAAGTGACATAAACATTCATTGGAGAAAAGATAGCCTCTTCAAATAATGGAGCAGGGGACTGGGGTTGTGACTCAGTGGTAGAGTGCTTGCCTAGCATGTGTGAGGCACTGGGTACGATTCTCAGCATCACATATAAATAAATAAAATAAATGTTCATCGACAACTAAAACAATATTTTAAAAACAATGGTGCTGGGAAAACCAGAAATCTATATGTAGTTAAAAAAAATTGAACCTCTCGCACCCTGCACAAAACTCAACTCATGTTGTATCAAGGACCTAGGCAATAGAAATAGAGACTCTACACCTTCTCAAAGAAAAAGTAGTCCAGGCTCTCCATCATGTCTGCTCAGGAACCGACTTCCTTAATAAGACTCCTCAAGTGCAAGAAGTAAAATCAAGAATCAATAAATGGAATGCTATAAAACTAAACAAGCTTCTTCATAGCAAAGGAAACAATCAAGAATGTGAACAGAGAACCTACGGAAAAGAAGAAAATCATTACCATCTGCACCTCAGATAGAGCATTAATATCCAGGATATACAAATAAATTAACACCAAAAAAACCAAATAACCCAATAAATACTGAACAGGCACTTCACAGAAGAAGAAATACAAGCAATAAACAAATATATGAAAACATGTTCAATATATCTAGCAACTAGAGAAATGTAAATTAAAACTACACTAAAATGTCATCTCACTTCAGTCAGAATGGAATTATCAAGAATACAAGTAACAATAAATGTTGACGAGGATGTGTGGGAAAATGTTCACTCATATATTGCTGATGGGACTTCCAATTGGTGTAATCACTATCGAAAGCAGTATGGAGATTCCTTTAAAAACTTGGAATGAAACCACCATTTGACCCAGTTATCCCACTCCTTGGTTTATACCCAAAAGACTTAAAATCAGGACCTAAAATCATATTATAGTGAGGCAGCCACATCAGTGTTTATAGCAACTCAATTCATAATAGCTAAATTATGGAACCAACCTAGGTGTAAAGAAAATATGGTGTGTGTGTGTGGGTGTGTGTGTGTGTGTGTGTATGAATATTACTCAGCCATAAAGAATGAAATTATGGCATTTGCTTGTAAATGGATGGAACTGGAGAATATCATGCTAAGTGAAATAAGCCAGCCCTCTCTCCTAAAAAAAAAAAAGGCTGAATGCTCTCTCTGATATGTAGAAGCTAACCCACAACAAGAGAGGGTGGGGAGAAGAAGAATAAAAGTTCATAATTAGACAAAGGGGAATGAAGAATGAAGTAAAGGGAAGGGAGACATAATTTTCCTTTGCTCATATATGAATATATGACCAATGTAACCCCACCCCTTGTACAACCACAAGAATGGGGTCCTAATTGGAATGGGTTGTACTCCATGTATGTATAATATGTCAAAATACACTCTACTGTCATGTATATCTAAAAACAAACAAACAAAAGGAACTTATTGGCACATTTTTTTTTAATGAGGAAATCACCCCAGACCAAGGAAACACCAGAAAGGAGCTTGGGTAAAGGGTAGTCAAAGGTCATAGATGACTAAACATAATTCACCTTCATCAGAGCCACAGCAGAGAAGCTTCATAATACAGAACATTAGACGAAGTACTCAGTGCAGTACTGCCTCCATATTGTAGGTGTAGTAAGTGAGAGTAGAGTTAGAATGAAGGCTACTGTTATGCTAACAAAGTTGAAGTGCAAGGATATTAAAATATTATAAATATTATATAAACATATAATATAAATATTATAAATATTATACTTTATATGTTCAAGAACATAAAGTAATGGACAAGTATGTTAAGGACAGACATGAAAGATATTTTTCAAGAGACACACATTGAAGATTTAAAGATGAAAAGCACAATGCATGAGGTGGAAAATACACAAGATGTGATTAACAGAAGGAGAAAAATAAGAACATTATTCCCAATGAAACACTGACAAATAAAAAGAATTAAAGATTAACATTGAAATGTAGGGAAACTCTAAGTGTATTAATATTGTGGTTTCAGAGTAGGGAAGGCAGGAAAATACTTAAAGACACTACAGCTATAATTTTCCTAATCCATGGAAAATTATAAACTCACACGTTAAACAAATTCATTAAAACCCAAGTTGAAGTAGCATGAGGGAAACTACAGGAAAAAATGAAATCACATTTCTCAAACCAGCAATAAAGATATAATCTTAAAATCAACTGAAGAACATAAGACATTGTGTATAGAAAAATATATGGAATGATAGCAGAGTCACACTCAAAATCCATGCAAAATTAAAATACAGTGTGCGTGTGTGTGTGTGTGTGCATATGTCAGTCAGAAGATCAAAAGATAGCAGAACATCTTACAACGAAAGGAATATATAACCTAAGTTTCTATACCTAGCAAAACCATCTTTGAAAAACAAAGGAGAAGTAAAGGCCTTTCAGATATGGAATAACCAAGAGAATACATAAACAGCTGATCAGTACTACAAGAAATGTTAAAGATGAAATTTTCAGGAGAAAGTAAAATGATACCAAATACAAATTGAAATCCACATAAAAGAATGAAAATGGTCATTAAAAATTTTTCTAAATTTAACATGAAGACATTTTTCTTATTTGTAAATCTTTTTAGAAAACTATTGTTTAAAGCAAAACAATAAAAAATGTTATTATGACAATAGCAAAAGAGATTAAAAGGGAGAAATGATGTGGTCATAAGGTTTCTTGTCATATTAAAAGTGGCACAATATTAAAGATAGACTGTGATAAATTAGACATAAATACTATAAAGCCCTAAGGCAGCCATTAAAGTAACAACAAAGAGTTATAGCTAAAAAGCTAACAAAAGAGATGAAATGGAATCATAAAACATATTTAATTACTATAAATAAAGACAGAGAAAGATAAGAAAGCAAAGAAAGAACAGATGGTACTAATATAAAATAATTACCAAGATGGTAAATTTAAACATGTCTATATTAATAAATGTATTAATCATAAATGGCCTAAACACTCCAACTAGAAGGCAGAGGTTTTTGGAGTGGATTTTTAAATACATAACTCTACTGGGTCTCAAGAAATCAAGTATGACTGCTATCTTTTTATACCACCATCATAATTGTTCTGGGTTCCAAAGAATCATATTTTATATTTAGAGACACAAATGTGTTAAAAACTATGACTATGAAATACTAGAAAATATTTCAAGCTGAATGAAAAGGGAACTATTTTGAACTGAATAAATAACATTGAAATTTGTGGGTTCCAACTAAAGCATGATTAGAGTGATTAAATGTTCATACAGAAATAAGATGGGAATCAAATTAATAATCTGAATTACCACCCTAAGAAACTAGAACAAAAACAACATATTAAACTGAAATTAAACAGAAAGAAGAGTTAAGTGTAGATATCCATGAAATAGAAAGCAAGAATCAAATGTGGTTCTCTAAATAAATTAATAGAACAAGACCTGGTTTTTGAAGATATCAATAAAACTGTATCCAGATGTATTAAGGAAAAAAAGAGAGAGGGAAACCAAAGGAAAGAGAGAAACACAGGAAGAGAAAGAGACAGTGACACAGAATCCTTATATCAAGAATGATAATAATCCCAGCAGCTCAGGAGGCTGAGACAGGAGGATCATAAGTTAAACGCCAACCTCAGCAATGGCGAGGAGCTAAGCAACTTAGTAAGAACCTGTCTCTAAATAAAATACAAATTAGGGCTGTGGATGTGGCTCAGTGACTGAGTGCCCCTGAGTTCAATCCCTACTACCCCACCCAGAAAATAAAAAAGAATGAGAGGCACACACATTACTACAGAGCCTGCAGACATTAAAAAAGTCTGAGAATCACTTATGGCTGAATCCACAGAGAGCCTGTCACCAGTTAAAATTCCCAGGTCTCACCCCAATCACAGTGAATAAGAATCTCAAAGCTGATGGGAAACAGGGACATAATAGGGTTTTGATTTTTGCTAGCATCTCAGATAACTGATGCAAAGTGGAATCCCCGTGTACTGCCTGAGAGGAGGGTCAGCTGGTCTCCAAGATTCATGACTAGGAAAAATAGAGAGATCTTACTCTGCTGATTTGTGTGAGATGTCCAGATCTGTACTCTTTGGAAATAATTTTTCAGGAACTTTGTAATGCGGAAGCTAATGTGAAGGAAAATAACACATCTATGTTCCTTCCATTTTTTCTTTTTTTTTTTCATAACAAAATCTTATATTTTATTACTGTAAAAGGACAACAAGTTGAATGGATATCACTTTGCCCTCTTTCTTGTAAACAGAAGACAAAATAGCATGAAAACAAAACAATAATAAATGAGATATAAGATTTTCTTGATATCAGAGTTATTCATAACATACATTGGGCTATATACTTTTTAGGTAATTTTTTTTCATTTATATATGACAGCATAATGCATCACAATTCATTTTTTTTCTTGACAAGGAATATATGTTGAAGGTGAAGATCAAACAGGTGACACCATCCCATGTGCCTATTCCAAGGAGGGAAATGCCTAACGTCATCTGCCACAATGAAATACCTCAATGATACATTCTGGTGCCTGTCCACAGGACCTTCATTGGACTCTGCTTGGTTTCTAGGTTTCTAACTATGTTTCCAACCGTTCTCCGCTGACCCAGAAAACAATCAAAAGTAATGTCATGACAGGGCCATATGTCATATATTATAATATCTTTTCAGTAAATCACTTAAAAGGTATCTATTTTTCTCTTGTTGGTGATAAATAGTTCACAAACAAGATGCAGGTGCTGGCTGTGAGAGCATCTTCGTAGCCACACGGCAGCCAGAGGTCACCCCCTGTGTTGTAGAGAGAAGGACATTCTCTGATCATAGCCTGCTCCTTGAGCTCCAGTCTTTACGGCCCAGGCAGGCCAGGCTACCGGCAGGATACAGCCTATTACATACTGTTTAAATAAAGATTTGAAAAGAAAATAAATTCATGGCAACACTCATTATTGATCATTCTCAAAACTGTCTGGAGAATTCCCCTAGAGGGCTTAAAAAAGAAATTAAACATGGTTTTCCTGAGTTGTTTCCTGCTGTTTTTCCAGTTCATTGCTTTTGCTTCCATAATTGTGTGGGTTCTCATAGCCACATGATGTTGTAATATGGCTGAGTTATTTCATACAACTTTTGGATCGTGTGTCAACAGTTTGGGTGTGAATAACTGAAATAACAATGTTAATAATAATAATTGTGAGACGCTATCCTTACTGTCGCCTCTTTACCACTCTCTCTTAACTCTTTCATTCCTTTTCACCTGTCCTAAACCTGCTCCACTACAATCTGCAAATAGTCAATCCCACAACTCTTTCTCATTTCTCATCTCCCTTGACCACCATGGACCACTGCATGCAGCCCTCCCCCCCTGTTGATTTCTCCTGTTGCTCTCCTCTGCTGTTCTAGTTCTCCTAGTTCTCTGATCTCATAGGCCTGTGCCCCATTTTACTGAATTCAGAAAGCTAGATATCTTTCAGTATTCTAATCAGAATTTTCACATCTCACTCCAGATAATCTCTTGAGATTCTCACCAACAACCGAACTTCTGAACTTGTTACTTATTACAATGATAACTTCAAGTGTCATCAATCAACACACAGAGAACTGACATCTTTGATGCAGGATTCAAAGTGTTATGTCCCCGTATCTCAGTTCATTCTTACAGTGTTGCCTCCTGCCGCTCTCACATCAGCTAAATGTTAACCAACGACTCTGCTGGTGGTTTAGTCAATATTCCAGATGATTTCTTACCCACATAGTTTTTCCTTTCTAGCCTGCCTGCCTGAAATGTTTCAGTATGTCATACTCAGCAATATATCAAAAATAGCAAATAAACCATTACCAAGTCTGTATTATTCAAGGACAGGAAAAATGATTCAACAATAGAAAATATAAAAATACAATTTAGGATATCAACTATGGCAAGAGAAATATAATATTATCTATGGGTAGGGAAAATCATCAGTAAGTCCAAATTTGTTAAATGCACAGAATACTAAGAATAAAATGTTAAGTATCTTCATGATTAAAAATACCCATCTCAAACCAATCATTACTCATTACACCTAGTAATAAATTATTTGCATAATTCTCTTAAAAGAAAAATCTTTGCAAGGCTGTTCATCATCACCATTGTTATTTAACATTTTTTTCTAAAAGTTCTATCCAAAGCAATGAGACAAGAAAAAAAATATATGCAAATATAAGTTCAGCAAAGAAGTGAAAAGGGTCATTATTCACATATTTTATAGTTTACTTAATAAAATTGTATGAAAAACTCATTAGAAATGGTAACAGAATTTATTGAAGTGTCCAAATAATAAATATTAAAAATTAATCATTTTCCTGCAGTAAAACAATGATCTGTTAGTAAATAGAATCAACCATGTACACAGAATGACCTAGATCATTCAGTGTAAAAAGAAAATGTGAGACACACTCACACACACACCATGATTCTTTTTCTGTTCATTTAAATCATCACTGTGAAATTATTTAAAAGTGTAACAAAAAACAAGAAATTCCATCTTTATATACAACTATAATGCACCAATAAAAAATGTGGGAAAAAGTGTAATAAAAGGTAAAGGAATTTCACAAATAGTCTTGGAACAGCTTGGTTCATTCTGATGAGAACCATAACAGCTTTAAGCTGAATGTCAGGTTGAAGAACAATCGATTATAGATTTGAAAAAGGGTGAATTTACGTTACGTTCGTTATATTTCAATAAACACATGTCAAGCCTATGAAGAGGTGATGACTCATCCTCATGTTGGATTATGTTCACCCACATACGAGGAAACACAAGCACAGGCACAGTTACACAGGAACCGAACAACAGAGCTTCCAAACTTACGACAGGTAATAATGAGATCTTCAACCTGCATCCAACTTCCCTGCGGTATCTGGTGGAATTCCACTTTATAACTTCATATAGGAATCTCACCTCACAACTTCTGCTTGACATCACACACATCCTTCGGATGTGAAAGTGTGTACAGTACTACTGATTCTTATCCCTGGCAGCACATGGACTATGCCTCTCCTGTCCTGTTTTGCACATGAGGAAACAAGGGTTCTGAGAACATAAGGGGCTTGCCTGCTAGACCTGAGAATTGAACCCAAGTCTCTAGGAGGCATGCTGAGTCTCAGAACATGTGCTTCTTTCTGCTCTTCTTCCGACAGGAAGGCCAGCCAGGCAAGCTTCTAGGATATGGCCCTGGAGAAATGGTTACAATGGTACCAGTCTGTCAAGGACTATTGCATGCATTCCAGTGGTGTCCACCAAAGATGCTCCAATGATGAGAATCTGCTGGAGAGTGCTGAGACTCCTCACCAGGCCTGCTGAACAGGAGCCCTGAGAGCAGGAAGGGGAACCTAGATTTGGAAGCCAACCTCAGACACTTCTTTTTTTTTTCCACTTTTTTATTTGTTCTTGTTAGATATACATGATAATAGAGTATATTTTGGCATATTATACATACATGGAGCATAATTTATTCTAATTAGAATCCCACTCTTGTGGTTGTACATCTCCTTAGAATCCATGACTGCAAAATCTCATGAAAATCTCTGTAACAGAGAAATTAAATTTCCAGTGATTATTTGTGAAGGTTGTAAGAACCTGAAACATACCCCAGGAGTCCAGTAGTGAAAACCGCAAGATTCCTGAAAAGGTATCAGCCTCATTAACAAACAAAGACAAGCAAACACGAACAGGGTAACTCTTACAGGCATCCCTTAGTAGCAAAGATCTAAAATAATAACCTGGATTGGTCTTAGCAAGAGGATACTCTGAAGGGCAAGAAAAATTCAGGCAAGCTTTCTGTGGTAATCCCATCATTCTCCTGGGAATGTGTCCTCAGAAGTAGTCACAGGTGTGCAGTCATAAATTATCTGGCCTGGGTAGTGTTGCAGTACTTACATGTGCAGAAAGCTACACACAACCTAGGTGTCCAACAGCAGGGGATGGGGTGACTGAACTAATGGGTGAATCAATAAAAGAAAACACTGAAACTATTTAGAAACAAAGTGTTGATCTATTTTCGTGGACTTGAAAAAACATCCAAAATTTAAAATTAAGTGAGAAAAGAAGACTGCAAAGAAAATATGTACGGGCCCATATTTGTGTTCATAGTAATTGCATATACAACATATACACAGATATTATATATCATGATTTATACACACACACACACACACACATTCTTCATGGAAACAAAGATTTCAATGAATGAATACAAAATTATTAAAACTATCTCTGAGTTTTTCTTTTTCTCTTCTTTCTTTTCTTTATTCTTTGCTTTTCTGAGTTAGTTTTGGGTGTTTTCTTTCATTTTTCATTTCTCCATATATCCTAGTATTCTCACAATTATTTCTGTATTTTAATACAAATATATGTATGTCCTATGAGCTGCCCAGAACCTTCCGCAGCAGTCACAAAGGAGCATGCTGACCAGCAGCTGGCGAGGCTGAAAAGCGAGGGCTCAGAGCATCCCCGAGAGCCGGCCTGGGATGCTGCTGGTCTCCTCCCCAGCTTCCTGCTCACAGAGAGGGGAGGCTGGCTCAGGCCCCGACGGTGACGCCGACAACAGCGTCAGGGAGGTGTGCGAAGCCGGGCGCGAGCTGTGCCAGCTCTCGCTAATCCTCTGCAGTATGGTTCGCTGCTAATTTGTCATGGCACATATTTGCCTTATGTCTAATTAGCATCAAATTGCAAACTGCTATTTGCTAACAATTTGTTGCATCAATCTGCTTGAAAATCTATAGTTTAGAATTGGATTGCAAGTTATCCTGTCTATCAAAATGCTGGTTCACACATACACAAAATAACTTCCCCTTCCCGCCAAAAATGTCGTAATGTTTTCAGTGTCACAAAAGGAGAGTGATATGGGTTTTCTTTTTGTTGTTGTTGTTTTTGTTGTTTTGTTTAGTTCCCCCACCACCACCCAAAAGAAGAGGAACTATGGAGTGTCTCATTTTGAATGTCTTGGCTTTGATTTTCCTTGGCCTGGGAGGATGTCTGAGAGTGCTCCCACACAGACAGAATGCTGCTTCTGCCCTTTTTCAAGGGCTTTCCAAGAAAGTCACGACACAAAAAAGGACTGCAATCCTTGAGTTGTAAAAATAAGACCACAGGTCAAGTTGTGCAAATAATAAAGGTTCTCTTAGTCCTGTGCCTCCCAATCCGTCTCGCTAAGGGAAGTAGCCTAACTGAACTTTTTGCATACATTGGCCCCTGTGATGTTAGCAACCACATAAAGAAGCAGGGTCTAATTTTTTTCCTAATTTACAAATGGCAAAATGGAGCCCGAGGTAGAATCAGCCAGGTCTTATGTGTAGCAAAGTCACAGAAGAGGGATTGAAGCCCAGCCAGTAACATTTCATTGACAAGTTGATCCTCTAAATATTAAAAGTAGATAAAAATCATGTTAATGATAAAATCATGAAATAATAGATTAATAAAAATAATGAAAAATTAATGCAATAAAAAGAAATAATGCGTAACCACCGGGTCTCAGGTGATAGTCTGACTTTGTAGCAACTACATCTGGCTGGATGTTTAACTCTCTGGTTTAACAGTGTGTCCCAGGTGCAGACTGAAGACTCCTGGTCTTCAGCCTTCTGTCGCCTCCACGTGGTCTCAAAAGTCACCTCCTGTGGTGTGTTAGAACAAAGAACTGATAAAACTTCTCTAGCAGGAGGGACAATTTCTGTGAAGTCCAAGGAGAATCAAGAGGTAACAGTGGAAATATAACATTCTTTTCTCCACTGCTTGATGGGTAGAGAGAGGTGAACATAGGTATGCTACTTGTGACACCCCTCCTCAGCCCAATAGGTGTTTGGTTGAAAGTGTGCCAACAGTTAAAACTCATCAACCTCACATGTGGCTGGAGGACAAAGGTCTGCCCCAGTGTGCCATTCAGTTCACCTTAGTATCCCCAAAATACCACTTCAGTTTAGAAAAAGAAAAATCCATGTTCACATTTGAAATAATAATAACTACTCTTATGTTCATTATGAATGTTCAAAATTTCTTCTTTGATAGGCTCTCCTTAGAATTCCTTGGGGTGAAGATAAAGATTATCCAAGAGGATCGTCAAAGACGGAGCTGAAGAAATTGCAAGGGTCCCTGGACAGTTAAAAAAGAGTTCTCCCCATAGTGAACACAGTTGAAAGTACAGTCCTCCTTCTGCCTCCCAGGGGATGGGTTTCAGGACCCCTGAGGACAGACCACCATCTAACCAACTAAGCACACTCAACTCCCTTACATAAATGGTTAGTATTTGCATATAACCTATGCACATCCTCCCACATACTTTAGATTATCTTCAGAATACTTATGATACCTAATACAATGTGAATGCTATGTAAATAGTTGTTTTACTGTATCGTTTGGGGAATAATAACAAGGAAAAAAAAAGTTCAGTTACATAGTTCAGTTACAGAGGCAACGTCATGGGCCTCACTACACTTTGCATCTGTGGTTGGCAGAATCCACAGATGTGGAACCCATGGAGAAGACTGTGGTTAGTTTGATAGAAAGGACTGATGCGCCTTCAACAGATGTTCATGGAGCACCTCCCTTGAGGGTTTGGTTCCAAGACTCCCTCCATGGGCACCAAAATCTAAAGGATGCTCAAGTCCCTTATATAAATTGGCATACTATTTGTGTATCATCTATGCACCTCCTCCTGCTCACTTTCATTCAGCTCTATTTATAACGCCTAACACAATGTAAGTGCTAAATACATGGTTACACCGTATGGTTTAGGGAATAATGGCAACACAAATGTGTCTATAGATTCAGCACAAGTGTCGGTTCCCACCCTTCCTCCCCTGCAAACATTTCCCACCTGCATTTGGTTGAATCCATCAAAGGGGTACCCTCAGATACAGAGGACTGTAAACCTGAAACCATCTCCTCTGAGTGGGAGAAGAATAGCCACACTAAAAGACTAGCTTGGGGATTGTGTCCAAGTGCATTCATGAGTCACATAAGCCTTTAAGTTCCTCCACCACACATATATGAGAAGCTCAGGTGAGAGCAGGCAGGGAACATGAGACAGCCAGGGACGGCAGCCCAGAAGCTGGACACCAGCATCACCCTCCCTCAAAGCCCACTGTGAGGTAGCACCAGCCCTCCTCCAAGCCTAAGACATGGTATCCCAGAACAAAGCCCACCATGTGCTTTAATCAAAGCCTCTAAATCTCTTTGGATCTCATTTAAATCACAGGTCAAAAAGAGCACTCCTTGGGACTCAGAGGGTTCAGTCCTCTACTGGCTCATCCATAGAATCCAAGGTACATCCTCCAAGAGGACTGAGAAGTCGATAATCTCCCTATACCTACGTGTTCTGTTTCTGGTGATCAAAGACCCAAGCATATAACAACAGCTGAGCCCATGCCACATATTGTCCTTGGAAGACTTGTGGCAATACATGGAAGGGACAAGTTGAATCTAGGACAAGAAGCAAGAAGGTACTAGAATCTTCTCTACTGTAGACTGTGTGGGAGGCACCTCAAGATCTGCGCATCCCACCACATGCAGCTCTGCAGGGCCACCTCTGCCTCTCCCTCCTGCCTGCACAGCACATTGATCTTTAACCTTTTCAGCAGCTCCCAGACATCTCTGGGACCTCCTCACAGCTCCTGTCAAAATGTCGGGCTGCTAACTATAAACTTTATTTTGATGTCTTGCTTTTCGGGAATAATTACTCTGCACCTAAAATGTTAGCCTACTTACTGCTTGTGCAAAAAGATGACAATAAAATCAATGTTGCACAATTCCCTAAAGTCCATCAAAGTCTTTTGCAATGTTAATGGAACAGTGGATCTAAGAGGTGTGAGCTCATGCTGGCATGAGTGGGTGTCTGGCCCCAGTGAGGGAATGTTCTCTCTCTCATCAGTTTGCTGGACCCTGTCTGCCAAATTTATTCATTCTAAAATGTTGGCTCAGACCCTGGGGTAAGAGAATGGGCAGAGGGGGAAGGGGGCAGCTTGAGAGCAGATTGACAAGGACTTGCAATCACAACTGTGAGCTGAAAAGCACTGGTATGGACTGAATGATCCAACTCCATCATCTAGAGATGGAGAAACAGACCCCGAGTCAGGGGTTGTTGGGGTCACACAGCAAATGAGTAGAGAAGTTAGAACTAGAACTCATTTTTTCTCAGTCCTGATCTAAAATATCCTCCACTCTGCTCTTTTTTTTTTTTTTTTTTTTTTTGCATTTGAATGACTTTTTTTTTCTTTCTTTCTTTTTTGGCATTCCCTTCTAGAACACAAAGTGACACCTTTATCCGGGCCAGGCTAAACAGTGTCTCCTAGTCATGCAGCAATTGCAGACGCCAAGAAAGTCCTCCACATTCAAAGAAGTTTGGGGAAGGTGTCATGAAAATTTGCATCCCATGAAGTCACAGCAAATGTGGGCACATTAAAGGTTCTGAGAAGTCTTACAATAAGCAGTGGATTTAGCTTTGTCTACTTAAAATGTCTCCATCCAAGTATATTTCAGTGGGGAGAGGTGCAGAGCCTTGGTTGGGGATTTGTTGCGGCAAAGATAGTTGTAAACATTCACCAGCATCACGGTGGGATGTTGATGGCCATAGGAAGGCAGGTCCTAAAGAAGCACTCATGGAAAAGGCTCTGTGGAACAGTGTCAGGTGATGGCAAGTGAGGCCCTGTGTGGGCCAGAGAAGCTGGGGCTCTCTTCACATCCAGGCAGGGATGTGGGGCATGGATAGGGAAACAAGAAACCAACAGAGGGGGAAACGATAGAGTCTGGAAATTTTCCAGAAATAACTGTGGCACAGCCTCCCCGTAACCCATCCAGTCTAAGATGACGCCTGACTGATAGGACATCAAGGACAGGGGAAGATACAGGATGAGGAAAGGCCATTTGGAAGGCATCCGTGCAATAGTGCGTTGACAAATCTGCGCCATCTCTCAGGCCAGCTCTGGGATGTCGTTGTTAGGTGCAGAGAACTGAACTACCGCGGGTGTGACAGTCGTGGTTTCTGGGGCTCCATCAGCTGGTCCATCTGCAGCAGGCTAAGTGCAAACCCATGTGCCCTCTCCAGGTACTGAATTTAAAAAGAGGCTGATCCCTCAAGAGGATGGCATGCTGCGTGTGTTCCCAAAGTGGTAAGCTTTTGTTTTCTAGCCATTTGTAACTTCCTGTGTCTCCATGGGGAAATAAGCTGGGGACTTCAGGAAACAGCTTCTTTCTGGGACAAGTCCTTCCCATTGCCCTTAGTTCCACTCCTCTATGTTTGCCTCCTTCACACTCCTTTTGGGGGATTTCCCTACAGCCTTTCCCATAAGCTCATCAGACGCTCCCTGGGGAAACACAATTCTCCATCTAAGAAACACCCCTGCCTTGTGTTTTCTGTCTCCCAAACAAACGCATGTGAATGGGAATGTCCCCCTGTGCTGGCATTTTTAATAACTTAGAAGGGTAACCTTCTGAAATCTACCATGGTTCCTGCTTGCTGGATTCCCCTTTCTTTTACTCAAGGAGGGGGAAAAAAAAAAACTCAATTGAATGAGGGAGACATGATTCCCTGTTAGAGAAATCATTTTTCCTTTTCTCTGGTGGGTTAGACTTGCTTAGGTGTGCACTGGTCCTGCACTTGATTAATCACCCTTGCTGCCTTCTCTCAGCTCACCGATCGGGGCCATGAAACTCACTGGGCTCCAGCAGAGCATTAGGGTCCTCCAGTGCATAGGCCATGTTGAGACCAGCTGCACCTCTGGGCCAACAGGCCACCATTTCCCATTTGGGTGTCTTGGGTGCTCCCGGGAAGTATGAACTCACCCCTCTTATTGGTTGTGGACTCAGCTGTGAATATACCCACCCCAGCCTGCACACTTGGCCAGACTCGAACCAGTCATTCTAACCCTGCCTTTCTCCAACAGGAGTTGGGTGAGATAGACTCTTTGGGGGAAAAGCAAAGAGGGAGAGACCACAAAACACAATAGGAAGAGGTGAGAAAACTGAGTGAGAATCAGATTCAGCATGGTAGGGATGAATGGGAAGAAGGAAGGAAATGCACATGGAGAAAAAGAGAGAGGGACAGCATCTCTCCATGGCTCCTCCAGCAGGTCCCAGACCTGGGTATCCATCACAGGTACATGATGGAGGGACTCTGTCCCCTTTCCTCTGACCAGCGGAGATGTTTTCTCAGCGATTCCACAGGAGTCAAAAACCCAACAAAGCGCATCGCGGGCGCTGTAAAGGGAGCATGCTGCTCGTGTCTGTGACCACTGTATGCAAAGCTTGGCATTAGTCACAGCCAGGCCGGCTGTGACAGGCCTGAAGTGAGGGAGATTAATGCGAGGCTGGGGCACTTTATTATTGTCATTCTGTTCTTTCAGACTCTGCCTCTGACTTTCAATTTTGCTCCAGAATTAATTGTCTGCTCCCTGCAGTATGACTGATGGAGAAGGATACGCGTGGCCCAGGCACCTGGCTCTGGCCTTGACAGTCTCGGGCCCGGAGCGGGATGTATTGTGTGCGGTCAGAGCAGGGGACAGACGGGCATCCCTCAAAGAAATCGGCGGTGCCACATCTGACTTCAATCAGATGGGATGGGAGATTATGCTTTGGTGAGAACAGTCTGGGCTTGTGCAGTTCCTGCAGTGCCCGGGCCCTACCAGGGTCTCTCCTTGGTACCCACCTCTATGTCTATTGGTGAAGTCCTTCCTAGCCCTTCAGGTCTCTGATTTTCTTTCATTCTGTGGTTCCAGGCAATAAATTAGTAGCACAGCTCCTAGGTTCCAGCCTTCTCAGATGGAAGCACTTTTTTGAGATGTTATCTACCACATCTCTGAGAAGAGATGGAAGGCTAGCACAATTCTTCAGTTGATGTTGAATATCCACTTCCTTTGTTGTTTACTCCTGCCTCATCTTCTCCCATTTCAAAAAAAAAAAAAGAGAGAGAGAGAAAAATGACATATTTAAATTGGAAATCCTCCCTTAATATAAAATTCCTGAAAGAAGCTTCTAATGAAGTAGCAATTTCTCTGCTTTAGAAAAAAGCTGGATATTTAAGAAATGGCTGTTCAATGAATAAATGAATGGGTGACTGCACAAAGGATGAATTAACAGATTCAAGAGTAAAAAGATTTCTGAAAAGAATAAAACACAAAGAGGTATATTTTGGTTTTTGTTTTTATAAATAAAGTCTTTTTCAGCCATTTTTCTTTTTTGCAAGATTTTAATTTTTTTCTTTTTTAGATATACATGACAGTAGAGTGTATTTTGACATATTTTACACACATGGAGTATCTTTTCAAGCCAAATTCCTACACTATCCATTATTCTAAACCTCAATCAATCCCATTCCCAATGTAGATGTGGCCATGAAAATTTGGGTGTAATTCTTTTTTTTTAATGAAATTCCATTTTCAATATTTCAGAATTTAGAAAAGGAGAGAGAAAATATTGGAAAAATACATTTAAAATGTGATTTTTGTGTGTGTAGGGGTATGGGGTGGGGATAAGCTACTGGGAATCAAACCCAGGGCCTAGGGTAGCTATGCAGGAGTTCCACCACTGAGCTATATCCCCAGCCTTTTTTGTTTTATTTCTTGCTAAATTGCATAAGCTGACCTTGAATTTGGGATCTTCTTGCCTCAACTCCACAGTAGCTAGGATTACAGGCATGGACCAACACTCTCATTTTACCATGTTCATTTTTATGCTCTGGTCTAGGTGTGCATAGTTCATAATGATTTTCAACTTGAGGTCTAGAACTACAATTTCAATGCATGAGATATGCAAATACTCCTAGCTTTTCCCAAACCACGTTTCATTAAAGGAAAAACTCAGGTTTGCCAGGTTCTTCCTCCTTGAAACTGGTAAGATTGACACTGGAGATGAGGAAAAAAACAACCAATCATGGAAAGGGCAAATGTTGATAAGTTGAGAACCATTTAAAGGCTGGTTTTCTGTAGAACTTTCAGGAGTTCCTTCTAAATACTCTGCCTGACTGTAACCTGCAATAAATTATTACAGCTTTAACTCATCCGGTACTTTCATACGATTACGGTATTATGTTAAAGGGTACAGAAATATATAATATGCTCAACTGTCTCTGTAGTTGATACCAGAGGGAAAATTACCACCACTCAGGGAAGACGATCCAACCTCATTACATTAATGATTTATCACAATGGAAAAATGTGAAAAGTAACTAGTTGCTTTTATGAAAAGAAGCAGCATTTCCCACTGGCAACTCCTGCAGGCTCTTGCAAGAAGAATTCAGAAAGGGCTCCAGACGGTGACACTCTCCCATCCCCTTTCCAAAACTCCCTCTGCAACTTTAAGAAGAAGGTGTGTAGGCAAATGTTGGAATATCCTTCAAACTTGACATTAAGTATTCAAATGTTACTTAAGCAAAGTGTGAGCAATTAAATTAATCAATCTTCCCAGCCATGTACAGAACAGATGTTCAATAAATCCTCTTTGCTTACAGTGAGGGGAGAAGGGTCCACTTTTAACTGTCCTTCAGCGATGACACTACTCAGGCGTCCTCTGCCGGCCTCCTGGGCCACCGTCAGGTGCTTCTGCTGCGCTTTCCTTTATTATAAATAACAACAGGCCACCTGGACTACCTGTGCTACCTGGGAGCCTCAAGTTTAATGATCCTTCAGACGCAGGGCTCTGCTCTCTGCTGATCCCTGGTAATGGGGCTGATGGGAATGGTGATAGAATGACGGCTGGCAGTGACGGATGACTCCTGGCCACCTTGCGCTGCTGACAAGTGGTGAATGTGGGCCAGTGTTGTAGAAAGGTCAGGATAAAAGTATTTGCTTGACTTTCAAAGTTTCTCTTGGAAAAAAACAAGACGAAGAACCCAAACCGCCCACATCTCCCACAAGGGCAGCTCTGCACCAGGATCGCTGGCTTGTGACTGGTTCCTTCTCAGTTCTAGACACGAAAGCAGTGTCCGCCGGAGGCTGCCATGGGTTAGATGAGGAAAATTGGTTGAGAGGGAGCTGGAGTCTTGTTGTCCTTGAATGAAGAGTTCCTGGTGAGTAATTTGACCTCTGAGCTGGCAGGGACAGGGAGGGACTCCATATGCAATACATCCCCCACATCAAGATGATCATAGAGGCTCCAAGTTTCCCTGTCACACCACCCAGACCTTATTAGGGTCCTTTTTGGCCAACATCCTGCTGCAAAAGAAGCCAATCTCCAAATTTAAAAAAAAAAAAAAAAGATTAAATCCACAAATGTACGAGCTTGCCAAAGGTGGCAGGACTTGACCCATCCAGCGTGACTTCTGTAACTAAACCTATTACCCTAAAAGGGAGAGCTAGGGATTTCCAAAGCATGGGAAGACACTCAACCCCCAAACCACAGTGCCACCCCCCTCAATGAGGACAGTCCCCAGCCAGTGCCTCTGACCACCACCTACTATAACCCACAAGACCACTGACATTCAGAAGTGGCGTTTACAATTCTTGCCCTACAGATATATAACTTCAACCTTTTGAAGGCTGCCTTTCCATATATGGACTTTATCCACATTTTAATGAGGCTTTAAAATCCCCAAGATTAAGCTGGTATTTTATGTAGAACTGCCTGCTTTTTATGATATCCTGACATGTTGTACAACATTTGGTGACTATATTGATCCTTATAAATTCAGCATCTATATATATTCATGAAAAGTACCTTTTCTCCCCATTCGGGCCACAAGATGATCCTGACACACATTTTCCTGAGTGGAGACAATAAAACTGCAATTGTCATGGTTTTGAGCGAACGCGACGTTTCAGTGTTTTCAAATTAAACCCCTTTTGCCATCTGCTTGAAAACTCCAGTGTGAGGAAATGACAGTGTCTTTCCAGGTATCTGATGGTATAAGTGCCCCCGTTTCTCCTTCAGGTGAGTCTGTTATCAATCCCAGGGGGGCTTCTTCCCGCCTGGGACATTATACATCTTCATACCCTCTTGTTTTCTCAGCCATAGAGACCAACCTTCCAGTGTTTCTTTGTGCCATTTCTCGCTTTTAATCTGAAACAAATGATTGCAGGGGACAAAGGGGGGGAGGGTGGGAGAAAAAGTATTATCACCTTGGCAAAACATCAGGAGTATAAAAAAAAAGAAGGAGAAGGAAAAGAAGAAGAAGAAAGAGACTATGGGCAAATTCATCTTCGGCTGCTACAATCAATCTCTCAACTAAAGAAATACACAATAACTAGGCGGGAAAGAGCTAAGATTTATGACTTAGAAACATCTACACTGACCAGCATATACCTAGTCTTCTTGGCTCCCTCCCTACCCGAATGGCTCTCTCTAACAGTTACAATGATAAACTGTCTCTCCCTACTGTTTTACAAGTACATTAGCTTTATTTAATGAGAGCTCAGAGTAATTTAACAGATGTATATAGAACATAAGACTAGGAAAACTCTTGCTACTTGGATACTTCTGCCAAGGTATTCCAGGACAGCTCATCTGAGGTATAGCTTTCGATGCTTTGACAAAGCATTATTTGAAAATTTTGGAAGGCTCTTAAAAATGATTCTAATAGAAATATGATATTATAATCAAGGAGGAGTGAGAGAGACAGACGCTTTCACATTCACTGGTATTATTCAGCCCATCAAAAGCCAGGATACACGGGCTTTCTAAAGTCACGGGGACTCACTTACATATTGAATTGTCACAAAGAATGTCACTGTCAGAAATTAATAAATTTGTACCAAAAAATTTTTTTTAAAAAGTCTTCCAATCGGCAACCTTCTCTGAGGAGGAGGAGGAAGATGATTGAGTGTGAGGAAAGAGAGAGAGGAAGGAAGCAAAGGGAGCAGAGACAGAAGTGGGAATCGCTTTTCTCATCAGTGTCACACTTTAGGGGTGGGGTGGGCTGGGTGTCCTCTCTCCCTCTGTGCCTCTGGTGCCTGGCCTCTTCTGTCCGGAACCACTCCGTCCTGACCAACTTCTTTCCTTCCTTGATATCCAATTTAACACTTGCTTCTCTGAAAACTGTAATGGAGAAATGACAATGATATTAACTTTTTAAAAATTGCTTTAATAAACTGCCAATTAATAAGAGAGAAGAGGAAGCCACCGGAAATTACCTGGTTGTGCTTAAAATAAAATTAAAAGGAGAAAGGAATTTCTCCCCACCAATATCAATATCTCCTTTCCTCCCCTCCCTCCCTCTCCCTCTCTCTCTCTCTCTCTCTCTTTCTCTCTAATCTCTCTCTCCTCTCTCTCTCTCTCTCTCTCTCTCTCTCTAATCTCTCTCTCCTCCCCACCTCCTGTCTCTCTCCTTCTGTCTTTCTTTCTTCATTTTTTTCAAAAATACATGAATTGTCCTTTCACACACCAGTTTACCAGGTTGTGGTTTTCAGAAACAAACCTTCCTATGTAAGACAAAAATCTAAACTGAATACACCCCATAATCACCTTGGATACAATTACCTCATTTCCAATTGGAGCCAGTGATTGCAAGAAAGCAACATTGGAAAAAACAAAACAGCAACAAAATCAGCAACTCAAAATTTCACCCAGTGGTGACACCAATTCTAATTATGCTAGTGATTTTTTTTTCTGGTCTTATTAAACTTGTTGAAACGTTTATTTAAAAAAAAAATCCTTTAAATAGTGTATAGCAGACTCCAACTGATGTTTAAAATTCCACAAAATCGTTCCATATCCCTCTGTTCTGAGGCTGTTTCCATCCCTCAAAGATGGAGCCCTTTGCAGAGTACCACGAAGTCACCTCTAAAAGCCCAAAATGTTATAGTGCGTATTTGACAGCAGGTGGGTGTGGATTTAAAAGCATACAACATGTGTATCTTCTCAAGGTAAACATATTCAACAGCCTTCTACAAGCTATATACTATTTTACATAGTGCTAATGTCTCCTTGTGAATAATTTAGGGGATCCAATGCAGTCCTTTTAAAATAGAACGTTCCCAGAGAGCATAAAAATTCAGTCAAATGAGAGGTTATGAAATTAGCGGTGACCGTATGAAACTGCAATAAGAAATCACAAGGGACCAGCCCCCTTTGGGAGTGAGGGGCTCAGAAAGAGAGAGGGAGAGATGGAGGGATACGGAAAGGGGCAGAGCACACCAGTGGGACAAGAGCAAATCTGCTACGTAGAATTTCATTTCTTGAGAGCTATACATCAAGTCGTATTTGTTTAATGAGGTTGGCACCAGAAAGATGTATAGAACATGTCAGACACCCAGTACCAATACGTGGTGAGGGAAAGATAACATCTCAGTCTCTGACCACTCACTTACTCTTCCAGCCAGCTTCTCTATCTGTTGGTTCTTTGGCGAATAATAAATGAGAGGGCAGAAGGAACAAGAAGCCAAATAATGAAAAAAACACACACACACACACAAAAAGAAAAATTATAACATTGGAAAGCAAAGCAGAGCCAGATTTACTGACCTCACCACTCCATAAGCAAGAGAAAGTTATCACTGAAGAAACTTTTGCTAAGCGAAATGATCTTAAATAACAAGGAGTCCTGCGAAATTTACAGCACTTTTAAGATATGCAAATTGAATGCAAGGTATAGACATAAGGGTAATTAATTGTAAATCTAAGAATAATGTTTCTTTGTCAGGCTGTCTCCATGTTGTGGAATACATTCTAATGTGCCTTAACTTGGAATATTTTTTAAAGGCTGGTCTAATTATAAGATGTTCAGAATTTCAAAATACTGGTTATTCTTATCATTTAATTTAGCTGCTGTAACATTTAATAAAAGAATTTACTGATTGCATGAAAATATTTTAATCTTTCAAGGTTAAAGCAATCGTTTTTAAGTCCGGGCAGTCAGGATTTGTGTGGATAGAGAGAGAGACTCTCGGGAAAAACCATGGTCCACAGGTCTGGCTGGGTGCTGGGTGTGGAGGGATGGGGCTGTCCATCACTGTTACTTGGTTGCCTAGGTTGATCAGTTAGCACTATTCTGGGTCTTAGAGTGGTTTCCTTATGATGCTGGGAAT
Organism: Marmota flaviventris; assembly: GCF_047511675.1. NCBI lineage: Eukaryota > Metazoa > Chordata > Mammalia > Rodentia > Sciuridae > Marmota > Marmota flaviventris. The sequence continues at coordinate 20,266,003 of NC_092515.1, read as the reverse complement.
AACGTAACTGTTTGGGTCACTTGATGTTTGGTTTTCTTGTGCCTGCCCATGAAGGCTGCTGGCATCTTCTAAATGAAAGTGGTGGCCATATTCTGTAGATGATGAATTCTCAAGAAGTTTTCAGAGGAAGGGAATCTGACACATGGCTCTCATGGAGAAAGCTTGGCATCAAGAGGGACCTGAGGAAAGAATTGGGAAGGGAGGAACAGAGAGAGGCCAAAGCAAAGCCAGGAGGAGCTGGGGTCAGAGGGACAGCGGCTCAGTCTCCCATTCATTCTTGAGGTCCAGCTCAGGGAAGGAGCTGCCGAGGGGTGGAATGCTGATTTGGTGTTTCCTCTGAGGTTAAACACAAATGAAGCCTCTGGAATCCTATCCCAGATTTCTCGGAAAGCATTTGCCCAAGAACGAACCAGGCAAGTGCAGAAGGTCCAGCGATAGGAATGTGGGTGTGGGGCTGATCCAAGAAGAGCATCAGGAAAACCCGAGCCCCTTCTTGGGCTAAAGCCCTGTGGACAGGTGACCCAGCCAGCATTCTCTGAGCACTTGCCATTGTTTGTGGGCCTCTTTAGCTGATGTGAAAACGCCTGTCCCTGTGTCTCCTCCTGCTCCCTGGCTGCTCCTCTCGGCCTCTTTCTTTTTCCATGTGTGTTCAAAATAAATAAATTCAAATAGAAAATCCACCGTGCTCCCAGGGCTGTGTCTGGGGCCCACCCCTCTTTCCTTCTCCACGTGCAACCTGGGATCTCATCCAGTCCCAGAAGGCTAAATGCCAGCTCTGTGCTAGCAACACTGAAATCTCCAGATCAGACCTGCCAGAGGTACACAGCTCCCAGCTTCTACGATGGGTGGGTATTTCTAACCTACAGCACCCCAAATGGAGTCCCCTGTGCTTGGTACACTCTGGTCCCACCTGAATCAACTCCCAGGCTTCAGGTCATGCTCAGATGCTGCTTTTCTCTGATCATCCTACTTTATGTAGGGAACCTTCTCATTTCTCTGGGTCATATCCCACTAGGGAAATATACACAATTTATATTCATATTCATTTTTTTTGATAGGGGAGATTGAACTCAGGGGTGTTTTACCACTGAGGTACATATCCAGTCCTTTTTATTATTTTATTTTAAGACAGAGTCTCAGTAAGTTGCTGAGGCTGGCCTCAAACTTCGGATCCCCTTATCTCAGCCTCCTGTGTCCCTGGGATTACAGGCATGTGCCACCATGCCTGACTGTATTCATTTCAATTGCATGTTTGTTTTATATCAGCTGTGTGATCCACTAAAATAGAACTAGGGTGGAGTGGGGCAGGAGAAAGGACATCTGAGTGACCACTGCTCAGCCTGCTGCCTCTGGCCTTTAGTGCTACCAAGAGAGGTGCTCAATATATATCACTTGCAGATGAAGTCATTTAGTGACCAGTTCAGAAAGTGAGCATGGTCTGGGCCTCCTGCTGAGGCCTCACTGCAACCCTGCAGTGTCAGCCTGTGCACAGTATCACCATATGCAAACAGTGTATCCCAGTGTGCTGTGCTCATCTCTGAGCACCTCAGCTGAGATGCCAGAGCTGGACCAGAGCAGGACGCTGAGGAGAGCTCAAAGTACAGAAAGTGAGCCACCGAGGCTGAGCTGTCAGAGACCAGGAACACTGAGCCCCCGGGGAAAAGGATGGCGTAATGGTATTATGGCAATCATTTGTAAAGTATCCTGGAGGGAGAGGGATGCCTTTGCCCAGTATAGCTGTGGAGAGCACACTTAGGGTGCAGGATGGGAGAGGGGAGGCAATGCTCAGTCCCAGAGCAAAGAGTCGTGAACTGTTCCAGCTCCACCACAGTCTACTGGGTGGGCTTCTGGGCAACTTGTCCATTTTTTCTGCCTCAGCTCATTTCCCTGTTGAGAGGGTTTAGAGCAATGTTTTTAAAGCACCAAATGCCTTTAATTTGTAGGAAATAGTCAAAGTCCATTGAGATGAATCACCAAATACTTCAACTATGAGTCCTTCACCACCTCATGTAGTGCCTTCGGAAAATGTTAGCATCCTCCCCCATCTTCTTAAATATATGTAAGGTTCACCAAAGGTCACCTAGGTCATTCTTCCACATTCTGATACATCATCAGCTGGCTTCTGTTGGCCTTGGTCACTTTTGAGTCAAGTTGGCATCAGGCCTCAATTCCAATGGTGACCACCGCAGAAATGCATCTCAATTCCTAAAGTCCTCAGACCTCAACATTTATGCTATAGGAACAGTTCTTACAAATACAGTAAGCAAGGTTTTTTCCTCCCCAGCAAAAAAAAAGTTAAAAGTTTAAATAAGTAAATAGGAAAACAAAACCTGAGAGAAAATATGTATGTATATTGTATGTTTGTATGTATATATTTGACCCAATTCCCTAATATGTAAAGAATCTGAACAAATAAATAACAATAATGAAACAACTCATGATACAATGAGCATAAGGCTTGAATGGACACTTCACATAACACATATTGATATACAAATAGACAATATATGCATGAAAAATGTTCAACATCATCAATCACCCGTAAAATGCAAATTTAAAAACCACAGTGAGATGCCATTTTATGCCTAGAGGAGTGGCCAAAATGGAAATATTGACAGCCCCAAAGGCTCACAAGGATATGGAGCAACTAGAGATCTTGCACATTTGCTGGTAGAAGGCCAACTATAATAGATAAACAAGTACCTGCCGTTTGACCTGGAAAATTTTACTTCCAGCTCTTTTCAAAAGGAGGAGGAGGAAGAAAAGAGAAGAAGACTTTCATTTACAAGAAGATTTGACAAAAATATTCATGTCATCCTTATCCCTAGGATGAACAAAAACTGGACATGACCCAGTATCTACCAGCTGAAGAGTAAACAAGTTTTTCTACAGTAACATCATGAAATGCTATTTATAAATAACAATAAAAAAAAACCCTACTGATATATGCTACAGCATCCCTCCATGGTGAGTCCTCCATTTCCTGGCCTTGAGGCTGAGCACTGGTTACGCTGCCGATTAATTTGGAGAGTCTGGATATTTCCATGCACTCACCAAAATGTGCTTTCTGAACAAAGCAATAGTCTCATTTCCTATCCCAGGAGGTGTCTTAGAGGAATATCAGGAAATAAGAAGCAATGCACCACCACTACACTGTCTGGGAACCTGGCTAGCAGGTCAGACAGACACGCTGCAAGTCCTGGCTCCATCTCCTCCCTCCCTGTGTGGCCTTGAGCAAGTATCTTAAGCTCTCTGTGCCAGAATTAATTCATGTCCCTAATGGGCATAGTCAACCTCACTCTCTCCTGGTTATTGTTAAATACAAATGAGATCATAGAAGTACAGGGCTTAGAACTTAACCACATTTAAGTGTCTGATACAACACTCCAACATTAACCGTTATCATTCTGTGCATATACAGAGAAAGAAGCCAGAGAGTCAGAAGGAAATGGAGGGAAAGGGAGAATAAGAGAGACAGAGACAATAAGTCTGAGAAAAGGACCTCAGACTGAAAGTGGAATCAAAGTATGAGGGGAAAAAAAAAAAGCAGAAACAGAAGAAAAATGAACCCAAATTTTCCTTCTGCGTTTCAGGCTTGCCCACGCATTTCCCACAGCTTGCCCAGCATAATTTGGACTTGGTTATTTAAAGGGCTGTGGGATAATACAGTGGGAAGACAGGTCTGCCTGTAACTCACACAATTTATCACACAGGGAAGAGCCACTAATCTTTTTAGGAAACAAGGTATTCACAGTTATTTAAGGCTAATATTTATGTATCGCCACACATGGTGAGCACAGCCCCTTCTCCGTCCTCACATGGCGGCCGGGATCAGGGAAGGTCTTTAGCAGCGACATTCCATATTTTAAGCCCCTTAGAGGAGTCTGGCCTGGTGGACTGAACCAGCCCTGTTATTAACTGCATCGGTGCACCAGATATATTCATGCACACCGCTAATTAAAAGAGCAGATTTTCCCGAGGTGGGTGCACACTAAGCCCAGTCGGGTGGCTACAGTCTTGCGTGAATGTCTTACAGGCCAAAGCCGCAGTGCTGCTTCCCAAAGCGCAATCAATTATTCAAAGTCAGAACCTTCAGGACGTGCATAAATATAGTCCCCGACACAGTCCAGCTGGGCCGTTTCAAGAATCTACTCCCTACGAGGGACAGAGAACAGAAGGATGGCAGCAGCAAGGCAGGGACCCCAGAGACAACTAGCAAGATCCCTGTCCCCGCCAGAGGACAGGATCTTGTTCTTATCAGGGACCCTTTTTCTTAGTCATTACCAAGGCTGCCTCCATGCCCCCTTGGAAGACCCTTTTCATAGCATCTCCCTCTTCCCTTCCCGAAGGGACCCAGCCTCATCCTGCCCCTAGCTGATCTTGCCTTTGCCTCTCGACAGCTCATTGGCATATACCAGATGTCATGTTAAGCCCTTTCATTAGGATCTGGGACGCTCATCTTTTTTAATCCTGGGTCCTCAGACTGGACTCTGTATGGGACAAATGAATTTCTTTCTGCTTCATGTACATCTCCGCTTATTGAGTAACCTCAATTTGGTCTTATCCCCAAAGATCTCCGTGTTAGTCAGGTTTCCAGACTTGTAACAAAATACATGAGAAAATGAACTTAAAGAAGAAAAGGTTTATTTTGGCTCACAGTTGCTGAGGTTTTGGTCTACAAGGGCCTGGCACCATTGCTGTGGGCTTGTGGTGAGGCAGAATGCCATGGTGGAAGTGAATGTTCAAGTAAAACTGCTCACCTCAAGGTAGCCAGTAAGAAGGGAGAGGGGGAGGGGGGAGAGAATGCAAAGGGGCTGGGGACAAGATACAACCCTTCAGGGCATGTCCCCACTGAGCCACTTTCTCCAAATAGGCCTCACCTCATAAACTTTCCACCACCTTCCAACAGCACCACCAGCTAGGGACCAACCCTTCAACACGTGAGCCTTTGGAGAACATTCCAGATCCAGACCCTAACAACCTCCTCTTCCCTAGGGAGACAAGAAGAAAAAGTCTGACAAAACAAAGGGTTAACAGAACAGAGAAACAGGCCCGTCACATCTACTCAAGCCAGAATTTCAAAAGTAAGGGCAAATCCTGAATGTGCTCCACACTCTTGCCTGGCTACTTATTTCTCAGGAAGTTCAGAGGACAAGAGGACCTGCCATCCTTTCTAGATGGAATTAGAGATGCTCACATGGGTCCATGGCCCAATGGTCAGACTGCCCCGACCCATCCCTTGGTTCCCCCTTAGGTGTCCCCGATGACCCACCCTCTGGTTTTCTGATCATCCATTCTTCGGTTTTATGCCCGGAAGCATTTGCAGGCAAGGTGTTCCTTAGAGTCACTCTTGCCACATCTGCCACGTAGAAAGGTGCTCACAGTGGGGACTTGCTATGAATTTGGGCAGAAGGAAGTGAGAAGGATGCACTGGTGCAGTTTGAGTTCCTGGGGAACAGGGGGCTCCCAGCTGGAGTTGAGTATGTCAGAGGTATAATAGGGACTTATCTGGGAATTAATGCTCAGGAAAGGGAGGAGATAGACATAGGAACAGACAGTGGGAGAAGTTCATGAACAATACAGGGCCTAAAAATGGCCTTGGCTACCTCTTTGCAGAATTCAGCATCTAGAAAGGTCCTTCAGAGATGTCCCAAGTTGGCTGGGCCCTTACACTCCTGAATCAGTCATTCAAACTAGGCCGCCATCTTGGTTGAGTTGCAACTGAGGCTATCCTGGGAAGAGTGACAGCTGTAGTCAGCCTGCCCACTGGACTGTCTGGAGGAGAGGGGACATGTTATCCATTGGAGAGGGGATATGAGCAGTATATCACAATATCTAACAGAGCCCAGCCAACGCTGAGATGGTAAATCTTCCCCTGGTCTGCTGGTCCTTTGACACAAAGAACCCATAGTGTTCAGGTGACAACCATGGCCTATTCCTGCTCTGTCTGTTGGCAGAAGTATTTCCTCTTTGGGACCCAGGATCTGTAAATCTATAGAACTGAGAAGCACACCTTCCTCCAGTGGGTTAAAGGGAGTGATAATGAGGACACTCTTGTTTCCACCCCTTGATTCCTAAGTGCATAGATTTTTAATCTATTGGGTAAACATGATTAAATATAGGTGTAAGGTGTCGAACAAAAAATCTTTAAGTCAAGGAGTATTTTTTAATCCTGGAAGATGGATGGTACCTCATTCTTATGAATCATCATCTCTGAGCTGGTGTCCCAGCTGTGCTTTATAGGCCATTTCAATTTAGATAGTCAACTTGAGATGGTGCAGTAGATAACATGTGATCAGTGGATCCCATGAATGGAGGCCCAATCCCATACTTTCTTTGATGCAAAGTGAGTCTCCTGCTCCAATGTGATCTAATCCCAGAGGATGAAGCACCCTAAGCCTTCAGATAATGGCTGTTAACTGAGGCTTTGTGGACAGTGAGGCAACTCACACAAGGACATAAATCCATTTCTGCCTGAATGGGTTAAGGACCCCCCCCCCAAAATGCAATTAACTTAATAAGTGTCAAGGTAGTCTTGTTGAAGGACAGTGCTATGTCAGGAATTTAGCATTAGTGCTCATTGCTGGCATTTGGAACAGTAATGGCATATTTACCTTAGTAAGTGTGAGCTCATGCTGTTGAGCCCATGAGCGAGAACCAAGCCAGTCACTATGATGACCTTGCTCATGTTCCCATCACTGGGGGGTGTTTGATCGTTTGGTGCTGTTTGTGTTTGAATGTCTTCCTTGGTCATCAATATAGGATACCAAGATCTTCACCTTCTGTGCCCATTCCAACATGCCCTTCTATATGACCTCCCAGTCCCAAGTTTCCACCTTGCTGCTTCTAAGCCCTGACCAGCCAACCAAATTGTTCACTATCCCACCCATGAGACCCTATAACCCTGGAGAGCTTCTCTTTTTACACAAAGTGGAGGACTAGAATTGTCTGAACTTTGCTTTGAGGGAGGATATTCCTGCATTTAACCTGTTTTCTGTTACTATAATGGAATACCACAGCCTGGATGATTTGGAAAGAATAGAGGTTAATTAATGCACAGTTGTCAAGGATGGCAATTCCAAGAGCATGGTGCTGACATCTGATGAGGGCTTTCTTTCTGCATTATAATATGGCAGAGGGAATCACAAGGAGAGATGGAGCAAGTTAGCCAGAGCCAGCTCACTTTTATTACAAAACCACTCTCCTAATAACCCATTAATCCACAAATTGATTAATCCCATCACCTTCTAAAGGTTCCACTTCCAAATACTTTATTAACATGTAAATTTGGGGTTTAAGTTTCCAATGCGTGAAATTCGGAGGACACATTGAAACCGTAGCATTTCCTCATATTATCTTTAAGACCATCCCTGAAAGGGCCTCTAGGGAGCTACCATCCATTTCCTAACCCATATCCTTCCCTGTGCAGAGCCAACCTCCCCATACACCAATCTCAGACCTGTTTCCCCTGTATCAGTGGGTCACATGGAATTCCTCAGACAGCCAGGAGAGACATGTGAGGGAAAGATATGGGACTGACGGAGAAGGACGTGCAGGGCTGGACTACCTGCTCAGGTGTGCTGGCTAGTCCTGTTCATACTGGATACCAGGTATACCACTTCCACCTGTGATGGTTTGCTTCTGAACTTGACTAGCCTCATGAGTTGGTGAGTCTGATAGATGAGCTTATAATGGACTGCTCTGGCCACATGGTCACCGGGTGCCCCATGTCCTAGTGCTCCATCTCTACCAGGGCCGTAGCACAAACAGGAGTTGTTTTTCAGTTGTTGTATGATCCTTCCTAGCAGATGGCATGGCCTTGATCCAGAACCTTAGCATGTTGCTTGTGACTCTCTTACTGGAACTTTCCATCAACTCCACACATCACATTTTCCTGAGACCATTGGAACTCCTGGGTTTAATTAGCCAGGTGGCATAGCTGTACCTACCATAGGACAGGGTCCTTCCTTGTTCTATGCCCTCCTGAAATGTGACAGCCTTTCATATCACCTTGTATGTGGGTCAAGGCACTATTCCCAGGTGTGGGTTTTGCTGCCTCCAGAACCCAGAGTTCACCACATATCGCACATCCTTGTTCATGGTGGAAGATGCAAGAAGTAATGATTACTCATTTACTTCAGATAAAATATTGTGACATTTCTCTGATCCCTAAATCCCTATTTTTTTTTTTTACTGACATGGTAGTCTCCTCAATCTTCATTCAGTTTTTCTCCCTACCTCTGGACAACATATGTGTCGCCCACACCTCCACCATGCTGTGTGTATCAGGCTCATCTGGTACAGTTAGCTTATTTATATAATGGCTCTTTGGGATGTTCTTACCTGATGTCTACATGGGATAGATTACTTTGGATCATATTATAACAGAGGGTAGGAAAGTTAACATACCCCTGGGGGAAAGCTATAAATGTAGATTGGTATCTGTTCCATATGAATGCAAACTATTTCAGATCATTTCTGTTGTGCATGGAAAAGGACACATTGCCCTGTCAGTTCTGCATACCATGAACTTGAGGCCATGCTAATCCACTCTAGCTAAGATACCACACCTGCCATGGCAGCTGTGACCAGGGTTAATACAAAGCTGAGTTTGTGGTAGTCACCATTAGCTTTCAAGATCCATCTGGTTTAAACAGGCACTCTACTGAATTAATGGAGATAGGGTACAAACACCATCCCTGCAATACGCTTTAGATCTTTTTGAGTGGAAGTAATCATTACCATCTCCTTTCCACTGGAATAATACAACTTTTACCACCTTGAAAGCAACTGGGTGAGGGGCAGTTTATGAATCTTCCCTTTCTCTGGTATGATGGCTCTTATTCTGCAGTCTAGTAGCCCAGCACGGGAGCTGCACCAACTACCAAGTACATTTATTATTATTATTATTATTATTATTATTATTATTATTATTATTATTCATATCATCACCACCTCAGGGATTAGGGAAATAACCATGGATGAGCAGAACAAACTCCAGGGCTCATTTATCACCTAGTCACAGCATACCCCTGTTCACATAGTAGGGCCATGATGACACTTTCAGTGTCGAAGATCCATCATTAGAGTGCCTGTTTAAACCAGATGGATCTTGAAAGCTAAGTATCAATGACCCCTCTGATCCTATGTTTAACGGTCCTTAAAATGTTTGGCCATTCCCCTTACCCCAGTATGCAGTCATCAGGTATGGATGAAGATCTCTTCAGAGATAAACGAGGAACTCATAACCATGTCTTCTTGTCATGATGGTACGGGCTCCTTTCTCCTGAGTGTATACAGTCTTCTCTTGAGTTTAAGGGTTTCCATTTGGAAAAAAAAAATCTCAGAACCAAGAACTGGACACAATATTGTGCAATTTTATAAAAGATGATTTCATTCACCCTCCTAATTAATCACTCTAGATTTATTTTGAAATCAAGAAAAACAATGAGCAGTACTAGTTGAGTAGTACCCTTGCCGACTGCCCCTAGGGACAGCTCTGTTCTATTAACCATTTCTGGATCTCTCTGTGGGGCAGGCCAACCTAGCTTGCCCATCACCATGGCTACCATTAAGATAACTTCATCTGCCAGGTGTGGAGGCACAAGCCAATAATCCCAGAGGCTCGGGAGGCTGAGGCTGGAGGATCTCAAGTTCAAAGCGAGCCTCAGCAACTTAGTGAGGCACTAAGTAACTCAGTGAGACATAGTTTGCATTCATATGGAAGATATTAAAAAGAGCTGGGGACATGGGTCAGTGGTTCAGCACCCCTGGGTTCAATTCCTAGTACTAAAATAAATAAACAGATAGATAAGATAACTTTATTTACCTGGTTGCTGATGGCTAAGTGGAACCATCTGGCCTCTATTGTTTTGTGGGAACATACCATACCCACTGCTATCAATGAGCTAGTTCTGAAATGCTTCTCCTAAAATCAGCCCTGGCCTGCATTAATCTTTCAATGTTCTATTGTCCACATAAATATAAAAGGTACCTCTGGGTGTCTCTGGGATATGTCTGAACCCGTTCAAGTGGTTTTCAAATAAGTTTTTAAAACATTCTGCTTCCATCCTATTTTACACTGAAAAGCTTTCTTCCTCAAAGAAAACTCTCCAACCAGTCCATAGGGAGAAGAAAAGGACTTCATTACTTAGGAGTAACCCAGCTTCTCTGGGGACAGTGCCAAAAATGCATGGTTTTCAACTTTTAACTAAAAGTCCAGGAGTCCCCGATCCCCAATACATAAAATGATGTTGCTATGGTTTGGATCTTAAGTGTCTCCCAAAGGCCCAGGTGTTGGAGGCACTGTCACAGGTGGTGGAACCTTTAGGAAACGGAGTCTGATGGGAGGTTTTAAGTCACTGGGGACATGCTCTTGAAGCGGATTGTGGGACCCCACTCCTTTCCCACCCCACTTCTGCTTTCTGGCCTTGAGGCGAGCAGCTTTTACTCTGGCACGTGCTCTCACCATAATGTACCACAAGGCCACTTGATCATGGACTGGAACCTCTACACCCATGGGCCAAAATCAACCTCCTGTGCTTACAAGTTGCTTATCTCAGGTATTTGTTATAGTGACGGAAAGCTAACCTGGTTCTCATGTGTAAAAGTGAACGAAAGTCATAGAAATAAGAATGTGTTCACTGCTCATGTACCCCACCTGTAAGATGCTCACCTCAAGGGGCTGATGTGAGGAACCAAGTGAATCATGACACCCAGTCACTTTCTTCATCAGAAAGCACCTTCTGCAAAAAAAAAAAAAAAAAAAAAAAAGAAAGAAAGAAAGAGAAAAGGAAAGAAAGCACCTTCTGCAGGTTAAAGCTGGCCACTAAGGAAAGCTCAGATTGTACTTCCAAATACATATCTATCTAGAACAGGAAAGAAGACATTTGACAGTTAAGGAACATATAAAGTAAAAAGTGAGCTGAGACCCAAATAAGGACAAATAGAAGAGACCCAGGGGAAGAGTTAAGTAAGGAGGCTTGAGGAATGATCAATATGTGCATATTCTAGATATAAAATGCTGTCTGGGGGAAAGTGGGGAAGCTAGATTGGGACTGGTTCAAGGATGCTGTAAAGTTCGGATGTTAGCTCATAGAGTGGTTTCTCCTGAACTTGAGTTCTTTATACACTATCCTATTATTTTTTTCCAAATGTATTCCCTATTTTTAAAATTTTTAATCCATACATCATAATTGTGCATGTTTGTGGGACACAAATGTGATGTTTGTACTCACTGGATGAATGGATAAATAAAATTTGTGTCTACACACACACACACACACACACACTCACACACACAAAATGAAATACTATTCGTACTTCAAAAAGGATGAAATCCAGTCATTTGTGACAACATGAATGAACATGAAGGACCTAGTGTTAAGTGAAATAAGCCAGGTACAGAAAGACAAAAATATCACATGATCTCACTCATTGTATAATCTTATATAAACGTTAATCTTGTATAAATTCAGAGTAGAATAGACCAGATACTGCAGACAGGTTGAGGAAGGAGAATGGGGAGGATTTGTTCAGTGGATACAATGTTAGAGTTAGAGAGGAGAAATAAGTTCTGGTGTTCTATTGCAAGGTAGGATGGCTACGGTCAACAACATATTATCTATTTCAAAAGAGCTAGAAGATTTTGAATGTTCTCACCACAAGGACATGTGCCCCCCTATTATATTATCAACTTAATAGTATCCTATAAATATTAATGTTCACTCACTTTTACTTTCAGTCATATCCTAAGCAATAATATCTGTTAATGAACAAGTTTAATAAGCTAGGTAAACACTTTTCTAATACACATGAAAATTAATTTATAACTATAAAAATTATTATTCTAAAAACTATAAAAATTTATTTATAACCATAATTCGTAACTTAAAAATCAATTTATGCATCCTTCCTAAAATCCTTTGTGTATGACCATGGTAAATGGGCCCCACAGGGCAAATGGTGCTATTGTGAAGGGTTTGAAGGGAAATGGGACATAATTAGAATGGCCTCTTTTCTGGTAGTCCAGGAAAAATACCAATTGGGAGGTTATTTCAATTGTCCAGAGGTCCCTCTTAACTTAGGGACAGAGGAGAAGGTGGACTTTTGGAACAACATGCCACAGACACTCAGGGCTGTATGCCTGGCAGGATGGAGGGGGGCCTGAAGAGGAGGCACCCAAGAGAACATCAGTGTCTTGAAACCCAGATGCCCAAACACTTTGAATACACAGAAAATTCCTTCAGTTCACATTGATTAACTGAAAAGCAGAACTTAGCATAAATTAACTCATCCTGAAGTTAACATAAATTCTAGGTCAATTCTTTGGAGAAATAGAAGAAAATTAATAGAGTGATTTACATATATAGATTTTAAAAGTCTCTGAGGAAAATTGGGTTTTGAGAGACCATGTGTTTTCACTCATCAAAGACCCATTTAGGGACATCACCACATCAGGAAATAATTTGTGTGAAACATGAAGATATCAAAGATAAATGGCCTAAGAACAGGACAAACAAGTTACAAAAGAGGACGTACAACTGGCCAAGAAAATATGAAGAAATGCTAAGTCTTACCAAGAAAAATAGTGTCAAAGAAAGCAACAACGTGTTACTATTTTCAACTATCAAAAGAACAGCTTTTATGACTGTGCTTGTTAGTCATTAGGGCCTTCACCAGATAATTCTCTCTCCCTTAAAAGCCCAGGAAGGAGTCCACTTCCTGTCTCTGTGTGGTGGGTGGGGCCATGTGACTAGTTCTGGCCAATGAATTATGAGCAGAAGGGATATTTATGACTTCTGGGCTAGATGGCTTAGCTGCCAGTTGGAGACACCCAGAGCTTTCTTTCCGTTTGCAAGTGTCCAAGCCACATTCCAGATGGTGGCTGCTCAGTCAGTGGTCCCCGAGCGAGGACACCTGGAGAGGAGCCCAGCTGACATAGGATGGACATGGAGCACAAGCAAGAAGTAAAATGGGATCGTCACCAGCCATTAAGAACCAGGGGGCGGGAGTGGGGGACTGTTAATAATCCTACCACTTGATTCAGTGATAAGACTCAGTGTGGCAGGGGAAAAATAAACCAGGAATAGAATATACACTCCTCTAACTCAGTTTAAAAACTGTTAACCCCCTTTGATCTAGAAAATCCATGTATGGAATCCCAAAAATTCAAAATAGAAACATAACATGGAAAAATCTTTATAGTCAAAGTTATCAACTAAGGGTCAAAAGCATGAACTTGGTCAAAATATTATTAGTTTGAATTGAGGCCACCCCCTGCCAGCTGTGTGACCTTAACAGCTTTATTTAACTGTTGAAAACTTGGTTTCTGTATCTGCAAGATGGGGGAGTTATTTCTTTAGCTCAAAGGGTTATTCCAAGAACAAATTTCACACTGCACTAACAAACTTTAACAAAAGGCTACTCGTATGCTGTTTTAAACACACACACACACACACATCCCACAATGCCACTTTGTTAGTTTGGCCAGGGAAAATTTGGATGCAACCCAATTAGTAAGAAAAGGCAGTGGTAAAGGATAATGAACCACAAGATGGAAAATGTTTATGTGATGATGTTAATTTTAAAAGCATAAGACAAAATTGATCATATAATCTAAACATAATTATGGAAAAAAAAATGAATAGAAAAATAATGAATAGAAATATTTCAAGATCATAAGTAGTTGGAAAGTGAAATGATTGGTGATTTGTTTTTCTCCTTTTTTTTTTTGTTTTAAAAATTCCTAAAATGAGACATGAATGTACAACCTGAAAGAAGGCTTCTCCAGTTTTGAATCTAGGCCCCCCCACTGAACAAGTTATATAACCTTTCTGGGTTGGCAGGTAGAGTTCCTTACCTGCCAAGTGGGAAATTGTGTGTCTACCTTGTGGTGTTATTTTGAGTGATAAATTAGATAATCCTTGCACAGTTATGAGCATAATGCCTAAAACATAGTAAACAGCCAACACATATCATCTATTTATATCACAATTATCACCGTATATTTATTTTACAATAGTGGATAGAACATTGTTTCAAAATCTAAAATAAGGCTCTTAAGAGCAGGAGACTGTGCCCCCTTCCCTAGGGAAGTTCATGGTCCAGGGTAGATACAAGGCAGAAGACAAGCGGGTCAAGGCCACCGAACAGAACAGAAAGCAGTTACCCCCTGGGTTAAGAGAAAAGAGATGGCCCAAATGCTGTCCCAAGTAAGGCACTTGGCTTGGAGCTGCCACCTCCCCAAGGTCAGGGCCAGCGTGTTGGGAGCCCGCAGAGCCCTCTCTCTGACAGCCGCCCCTGCAGCAGCTGGCCTTCCCCCATGATGGATGGGAATTACAGCCGTTTTCAAGAGACCAACAGAAGGCAGCCTGTGTCCTGATAAGCTATAACAACAGTAGTAAAGTTCTAAGGAGACCGGAGGGTCCCCACAACCACACACTTCCCGCGGCCGTGGCTGCGTAATTATAGCAGCGACAGCTGGGCAGCCCAGGGACATGACTGGAATAGACTAAGGCGTGGGCATATGGTGCTGCTGGTGGGCAAGGCCAGCCCTCCCTCCCCCGCTGCCCAAGTTCAGCTGCATCTTCAGGCCTGTCTGTCAGGAGGCCATGAAAGAGACTGCTTGTGCACAGAAGGGGACAGGTGCCAGGGAGGGGAGCCCCAAAGGCTCACTGGTGTCCAAGGCCGGGCACACAGTAGGAGCACTGCAATTGCCTGCTCAGTGGTCTGCATGTCCGAGGCATATTCCATATTCTTGATGGGTATCTGTTTTGACTCCAAGGCCTTCCACACAAGGCCTGGGCTAGCAGAATACTCTCCAGCCATCTCTTTGGACCTGCTCACTGGAAACCACCTAGAATCACCTGTTCTCAGGCAGAATGACTGGATGAGCTGCCCTCTCCTCTGGCTGTCCCCTCAATGTCCGCCGCAATGACCATCCCTTGCATGCACATTCACAAGCCTGTCTCCTCCACAAGCTCTTTGCAAAGAGAGGTTGTGCCTTCATCCTTTTTTAGTTCATCCATTTGTTCAGTTTATTTGTTCAATCATTTCCATCATTTGTCAAACACACTAAGTGTCTGTGATAGGCCATGAGCCATGCCAGATACTAACCAAGACAGACATGCACCGCGCCACACCAAGAATGGATTAAGAGAAAAAGACAACTAAAGGGGAAATTTACAAAGCAAAACCTTTGGGGTTTAGGTCATGATAAGGTGCTATAACCTGTGGCGAGGAGACCTAATAAGTCCTCATCAAGAAATCAAGGCAGACTTTCAGAGGGAAGAAAGGCAGGTGTTCAGGAAGTTAATAAAAATTAGGATTGGGGTGTGGCTTGGTGGTAGAGTGCAGGCTTAGCATGCCTGAGGCCCTGGGTTCAATCCCCAGCACCAAAAAAAAAAAAAAAGTTAATGAGAATGAATTATCTGTGGGGAGGGGGAGACCATGGGGGAGGAACTAAGGAGCTGCAGGAGACAGCCTGGTGGATGATGGCAAATTCTGCAGAACTTTCATTTTAGAGGCAATGAGAAGTCACCCGGGGTCTTAAGCCAGAGAATGGCATGATCAGGTCCACATTTATTAAAATAACTCTGGTGTCCTCTGGAGGGAAGAGATGGGCACAGAGTAGGAGAGAGTCAGGGCTCAAGGGTTAGGGGTGCCCCTTCTGAGGACAGACCCAGAACATACCTGCAGCTCTCTGCTCACTGAGCTCAAGGAGGAGCAAGTAGATGGGCAGGTGCCTAGGTTTTGCTCCCCTGTTATCCAACGTGCACATGGAAGCCATGGAAGGGAATCCATTTTCTTTGATATCTTCATGAATCTTCATAGAACTCCTCTTGCAGAGAGGGATGTGCTGGGCTGACTCCCTGGCTTCTGTCTGGAAGCAGATCACTGGGATAGCAGGGCACATGGGTCTGACTGCCATGGAGGGTCCTTCATGCACAAGGAAGACTCCCACAGGTGTGGGAGTTAGATAGGATGCTCTCCCAGAAAGTCCACCAACTCCAGTCTATAGGTCTAATCCCTGATCGATATATCGGCTAAGCATTTAGGGTACTGCCATTCAAACCCTATGTGTATACCACTAAATGCCTCTGCTCCTATTGACATGATGTCGATAAAGAGGGATGCATTATAAAGAGGGATGCATTGGGCTCCTCCACCAAGAAGCCCGTATTGTGTCCCAGATTGATTAAGCCTCCAGACCTTCTTCCACACCAGCCAGCTACAGGGCTCCTGCCACTCTGCCCAGCTGGTTGCTCTCCTCCTCTGATATTAATGATCCCTAAATCCTTGCCCCCAGATTCCCAGCTTCCAAATTCCCAGCGGTCTTTAAAAACTGAAAGGTAATATGGTTGCTCTCTTTTTGCTTACAAAATCGCTACGCACTCTTTGCAGAAAGTGTCGAAACAAATACACTCACCAACATACACATAAAAATCAACATCATCCACATTCCAGCTTTCAGATGTAGACACCGATAACTTTGCATTCGTTTGCCCATTTCTTCCATGCGTACAGGTATGTGTTTAGCCATGGTATTTATTTTACTTGATACACTGGGATTGAACTCATGTTGGCAAATTTGTTTTCTGCAACGTCATTGTTAATCACCACAGAATTTCCTGCTGTGTGGATGTTCTGTACTTCAACCAGTCTTTTATTACACCCAATTTTTATGGTAACTACTGTAATCAATACCGTAATGAACATCCTGGGAATAAATCCTTAAAGAGGAGTTCATTGGATTTCATTAGAATAAATATATGAATGAGAGTAACATATCAAAAGAAATTTGCTCTTCTAACACATTTGGCCATGCATTGTAAAAAACACCTGTTAGAAATGTGTCCATTCATCCTTCCACCAACAGAATAATCCCTGAATCACTATTCCGCATACCATTTTCATCGGAAGGAAGTATCATTGTCATAATCATCATGTTCCGACTGAGTTAATAGTTATCTACAACTTTCTATGTTCCCTGCATTGAGCTAAATGCATTGAATATATTATTCCTTTTAATTGTAACTCCTTAATCTCTAGTGAGGTTGAACTTTTCTTCTTACATCATTGACTGCTGTGATTTTTTTGTTATACAATTTCCTGCTTATACTTTTTGCCTATTTTCTCTTGCATGATTGCCACATAATTACTGGTTTGTAAGCATTCATTATATTAAAAGGATATTAAACAAGTTTGTTGCAAAACATGTTTATCCTCAGTCTGTGGTCTAATATTTAGCTTTGTTTAGAATCATTTTGACATAGAGAATTTCATTATTTTGGAGTCATTTAATCGACTAGTCCTTTATTTTATGGATTAAGTTTTCACGCGCACTCTTCGAAAGTACTCCCGCACCATGGCCTCAGATAAATATTCATATCTTTTTCTTAAAATCTTCCTATGGTTTTAAATTTCACATTTAAATATTTTATCAATCTGGAATTTGTTAGTGCATGTTATGCTGCAAAGATCTATTTTTCTTTTCCCGCATGGTCAGCAAATTGACCCAATTTGACTTATGGAATTCTTCACCTTTTCCCCACTGATTTGAAATGCCACATTCATCTTATATGAAATTCATATTTACGTGTGCCTGCTTCAGCTCTCCTTGTACTGTTCCATTGATTTATCTGTCTATTTCTGCAATTAAACCAGACTGCTTAAATATACACAAAGCTGCAAGTACATCATTGCACACTGCTTACCCAGGAGAGTGCCAGTTCCTCTCCTCCTTCCACGTTTTCCAAAATGTTCTTGGCAATTCTAAAGTAACAGATGAATTTCAGAACAATCTTATAAAGCACCACCTCCTCCAAAGTCCCATGGGTATTTTTATATGGCTCCCATTAAACTTCTAGATCCTGTAGAGAGAATTGATAACTATATTGTTTGTAAACATTTTAGTTCAACAGCAGAGCACATTCTTCCACTTATAGTTCCTATTTTTTTCCATCACATTTCTTGTTGAACTTCATGTGAGGTACATTATGTTTCTGTTCCTATCATAGATGGTACTTTTAAAAATCATTATAGAAAAACCATAACTTTTTTATTATGTTCTTATTTGGACCAAGCTTTATTTCTGAACTCACTTAGCAGAGTAGTCATTTTTCAGGTCTTTTCCATGAATTCTCCAGGAGAAAATTCTATCACACATAACCGACAATACCTGGGTTATCTACTTTTAGATCCTCTTTTTTAAAAAAAAATTCTTGTTTTACTCAATTGGCCAGAATTTTAATATTGTGTTAACTTCCGGGTATATAGACAAAAGAAATGAAATCCACTTACCAAGCAGACGCCTGAATGCCCAGGTTTTTTTCCACACAGTTAAGATGGAATCAGCCTGGGTGCCCATCAATGAATGAATCGATAAAGAACATGTGCTATGTATATAAAATGGAGTATTGTTCAACTATAAAAAGGAATGAAATCCTGTAATTTGCAGCAAAATGAATGGAACTAGAGGACATTGTGTTAAATGAAATAAGCCAGACACAGAAAGATAAGCACTTCATCGTCTCTCTTATATGTGGAAGCTAAAAAATACCAACCTGAAAGTAGAATTGATATTATGAGACATTGGGATGTGGAGGGTAAAAACAGAAATTGTATGGAGATGTCACACTGAGCTCCATCAATATGTACAATTGATATCTGTCAATAAAATTATTTTTAAAACTGTGAAGTATGGCAGATATTGTGGGAATCCTTTTATATTTAAATAGAAATGTCTCTAGTTTTTCATTCTGAAGTATGATTCAGCTGTTCATTTGGGAGTTAGAATCTTTGTTAATAAAGAAGGTCTAATTTCTATCACACCAACAGCCATTAGCTTTTGGATTTTGTTTCTTGGGAATGAATGTTAAATTTTATTACAAACCATTTCAATAGAAGATGAGTGTAAATTTTCTCTCCTGATATTTTAAATATATTTAAATATATTAATATATTTTCTAATATTAAATTATCCTTAAATTACTTCATGGGAAAAAAAGTTAGAAGACATCATTCTTTTGTTCTACTGTCATTTTTTTTCCATCATATTTTAGTTATTATTTTCACATTTTGTTCAAAAATGAGTTTCCCGTTTTTGAACTGTCTCTGTCCAGCTGTAGCATCAGAGTTACCACTTCATAAAATGAATTAAGTAGCGTTTTTAGAGGTAACTGTGCTCTGAAACTGTTTATATTTTTTAAAATATGTTTCTCATGAAAGCATCTTGTGTTTGCTTTTTTTGTTGGAAGTAAACTGTTGGTAACTGGAAACAGTTCTTATTTATTAGTTCAATAGTTCTATAGTATTGGATTGTTTTTATGTAATACATGTTTTCTTCTTAAACACAACCAATTCATATATATATATATATATATATATATATATATATATATATATATATTCTCTATTTATTAAAATTTCACCCATTTTCTTATATTTTTATTTTAATTATTCATTTTTTATTTGTTTATAATTCTGGGTGTGTACGTGTGTGTGTGTGTGTGTGTATGGTATTGGGGAATGAACCCAGGGCAAGCTAGGAAAATGCTTTACTACTCAACTGCAACTCCAGCCCAATTTTTTTTTTTTAATTATTGAGGGAGAATTTTATATTCATTTTCTTGCTAAATATATCAGAAATTTACCTGCAGTTTTAAGGACCAGGCTTAAGTTGACCTATCAGTTTTTCTACTTCCTTATTTTTGCTCTTAAAGATAATTTATTTTACTTTGGTGAATTTAAGTAAATATGATTTTTTATATATAATATGCAATATTAAGCACATACATGTGCATGTAGTCACATAAAATGTTTTAATTCAACATATATTAAATATTGACTATACATACTAAATCACATTAAACATTAAATATTAATGTGTTTTATTTTTATTATTTCCTTTACTTTTCTTTTTTACTCTTGACTTAGAGCTTCTTTTCTAATATCTTGCATTTATTACTTAGTTTATTTATATCATAAATTTTTAATTTAATAATAGAAGTATATGGACTAGGAATTTTCCTAATTTCAACTTTGAACATCCCATGAGTTTGGCTTCTCAGTGGTCCCCATCATTGTTTTCTATTTATTGTATTATGATCCATGTTTTAAAAAAAAAAAGGTTTCAACTAAAAATCACATCATAATTTTGTCTTATTTTAATTGTTCATTTTTCTAAATAAAAATAAATAAATATATGTCACAAATAAATTTAGTGTGGAAAATGCATAGAATTAAAATTAGCTGATCCCAAAATAAATAATTTCAGCCATATAAAAGTTAAAGTTTCTTTCTCTGCAATTCACACCACCAACTAAATTTTAAAAGTGACAACCTATGAAGAGTTTAAAACAATCAATCAATGAGAAAATATAATTTACTGGAATATAGGAAAATAAGTACAGAATATAAATAGACCACCAGTCAATATTATTAATCCTGTGCATTTAAGCATTTAATTAACCAAAGCAAATAATGGAAAGGAGAAATTGAAGATGGCTCAATTCATACCATTTGTCCAACTTTGAATTAGTGTTATTTTCTTATTCATTTAAAAAAAAATTCTTATATAATGATTATTAATTCATCATTGTTTATTTTGAAAATATTTTTCTAATTTGGAAATTACTTCCTGATTTTAAGTGCAATTTGCTGTATATTTCTAAAAACATTTAGGTAGTCAAATCCTAAAATCAGTCTTATCTATAGCAAACATTATCTAAGTTTTTCCATAAACATACAGCATTAGTTCAGTATAGTTTTTAATCAATTATTAGAGCAAAGAAGCACTCAAACTTCAGTGGTTTCTTGACAATTCTGTCTGTTCACCAACACAACAGTTTCCTTTCTATGAGAATCATCATAATTCCCTCAGCAATTATTTTCTTAGAATTTTAAAATCAATTTTGTAATTTCTACATGTACTTTTAAAAATTCATCACCATTTTTTTACCTTAAAACATTACATGATAATATCTGAAAAATTACATGTTTTTTGGAAGTTGTTTTTTTTTTTGGGGGGGGGGATGGGGGGTGCAGTGCAGGTGCAGGAGGGTGCAGGTAACCATGGATTTGACTTAGGGATTGTTTACCCTTTGAGCTACATGGCCAGTCCTTTTTATTTTGAAACAGTGTCTCACTAAGTTGCTGAGAGTGGCCTCAAACTCACAGTCCTCCTTTCTCAGCCTTCCGAGTCACTGGGATTACAGGCCTGCAAAGAGGTGGGCCTCTTCAAAATGTTGCTCACACCCACCTTAAATGTGTACTAAATTCAAAGAGTTCCATGTGGCTCGTTCAAGGGTTTGATCACTGGATGAATTGAATGCAGTACCTAAGATACATGAAATTCCCAGTCCAAATTGGAAAGAAATATGCAAGTAAATAAAATGTGTTGAATATGTATTGCCACTTTTAATTCTGCTGAAATGGTATAGAACATACACCTCCTCAGCTAGGACAGCCACGTTTCTTATATACTCTGCTGGTTTATAAACTTTGTTCTTACACTCAGTTTTCGTAAATCTCATTATATTCACAGAGACAGTACCACACCATTTTGTATCATTTAATAATATCATTTGCAAAATATCTCAATGGAATACATTTCCTTCCCTTCCTACCTACCCACATAACTCTCTTCAAACTTTTGGCTCCTTCCTTCCAATTTTGTTTTTTCTAGATTGTGCTAATCAGCTTTTTGTTGCTGTGAGCAAAATGCCTGACAAAAACAATTTAGAGGGAAAAAAAAAAAAGTTTCTTTTGACTCATGGTTTCAGTTTCAGTTCATGGTCAACCAACTGCATGGCACTGGGCCCAAGGTGTAGCGCCTCCTGGTGGAGGAAAGCTGCTCCCTTCATAGGAAGCAGAGAGTAGGGAAAGGTCCTCAGGGAAGAGGAACCCTTCCATGAATGTTAACCCTGACCCACCTCCTCCAGCCACACCCGACCTGCCTAAGGTCACCACCCAGTCCGTCCATTCAAACCAGGATGGCCTGACTAGGCTGCAACTCTCATAATCTAATCCTTCACCTCTGGATATTCCTGAATTAAGAGCAAGAGCTTCGAGGGCGTATCTCATGTCCAAACACAACATGATAAAGTTCATGATTATTTTATCCATTTCAAACAGAAAGTGGGGAAGGGAGAGATGAAGGAAGGTCGGAATTCCTTCAGAATTTTGATTGGCATTTTGATAAGGTTGAAAGGAATTTAGGGAAGCAGCTTCCCCTCCTTACCCAGGTCAGCATCTCCATTCTTCTCCACGCTGTTGGGTGGTTTTTCTTGGTGGCCTCTGTTGCCTGACATCCCATTACACACTTGCTGGTTTGTCTATGCTACTTTCTATTTCCCCCCCCTGGGTCACCCTCTCTAGGAGGGCAGGGGCTCCACCCTGCTCACCACTACGTCTCCAGTGCCACACACAAAGTATGTGCTCAACTATCTTCCTCAACCAAGGCTTCCAAGTGCACAGTTGTATAAATGGTTGCCTTATTTTTAAAGTACATCATCATATCATTCCACAGTCTCTTTTTCCTGATTACATTGTCTCACAATTCCTGAATCCTGTTAGATACTATAACAGATCAACAAAGTCATGTTACAGATTCTAAAGAGTGTTTTTACTGTCTCCATTGGTGCTGTAGTTTGAGAGAGACCTACTTTTGTTAATCATTTTAGGAAAGGAGACTTCTACACCTATTGTACTGAGAAAAATCAGGAAGAACTGGCTAAATGTTAAGTAATAGTGATTGCAGATGCCCAGATCTTCTTACTCTATTATACATGTCCAAGGTCAGCTTTGTTTTTGAAAGATGTACTTTTTTTTTCTTGTTGTGGTGCTGGGGCTCAAACCCAAAGCCTCACACATGCTAGGCAAGTGCTCTACCCCTGACCTACAAACTTGAGCCTTTGAAAGATGTTTTGAAGTCTTAGAGGAAAGGGAAATGTGTGGCCCTACAACTATTTGACAGTGGTTCTTTAACAAAATTTTTCCATTTTAAAACAGTTGTCTATTCTGCTTTTTTCTTTCTTTAATCAAGGTTTAATCTTCATATTTACCTGTAAAATTATCCATTTTACCACAAAGTCAAAGATTTTACATCAGAATTTTATGAAGTGGTCTATTTGTTGACTCAACTTTTTTGTTTGTTTGTTTTTTCTTTCTCCTTATAAATATTGCATTTTTTTCTTATCTACCTTGACTTTATAATATTTTAAGCCAGTTCTTTGTCTTATTTTATAACTCTGTTGTTTTTCTGGCTCATAATCACCGAATTTAAGCTTTAATACCAACAGTGATTTTTTTTAGGCTTACTTTTGTCTTTTTAACCAATTTTGAATTTGAATCCATAATTTATTTACTATCTTTTGGGTTTCGTTTGATTCTCAAAGGATTAAGGACAATATTTTAAATTTGCCACTTTCGTTTTATGTTCATTCCAAGGGTTTGCGTTTGTTCTTTTTGAAGACAAGTATGGTTGTTTTAATTTCTAAATGGTTAGGACAGCAAAGCCATGTTCTCTATTGCTGATGCTATTCTTAAATTGATCAAAGATCACAACTTGTAGTATATCTATTTTTGTTTCATCTACAGACATTTTGATGGGCTCATAAGGACGGGCACCCCTTGTAGAAGTCAAGGGGCTGAAATGAATCCAAAGCTTAGGCTTCCCTAGTTTGACTGGTGAGTCAAGATCTGAGCTGGGTGGGGTGCACATGCCTGTAATCCCAGTGGCTCAGGAGGCTGAGACAGGAGAATCAAGAGTTCAAAGCCAGCCTCAGCATTAGCAAGGCACTAAGCAACTCAGTGAGACCCTGTCTCCAAATAAAATACAAAATCAGGCTGGGGATGTGGCTCAGTGGTGGAGTGCCCCTGAGTTCAATCCCCAGTACCAAAAAAAAAAAAAAAAAAAAGATCTGAGAGATGTGCACTAGGCTCCATTATTACAACGGTGCTTCTTGTTTTGGTTTCTTTTCTTTTTTTTCTTTTTTGCATTTCTCCTTATTCTTTTACATAAGCTTTGAAATTTTGTGTAAAACCATCTGTGACAGTTGTGACAGTCATTTATTTATTTTGAATTGTTACTTACATTACTCTGAGACCCTCCCCTTAGATCTAATTTTTTAAAACTTTATGTAACCAACCTTTATATAGAGCTTACTATTCCAAGCATCTTACAAATATTATCATTTAATCACCACAGCAACCTAGCTGGTAGGTATTTTTATTCTCATTATATAGATAGGCAACGGAGACCTATCTATATAGGAAATACCAGAGATGGTCAGTAACATTCTCTAGGCCACACAGACCGTAAATAATCCTATCATTTTCTTTCAACTCAGGTTCCAGAATCTCTGTTCTTTTTTTATTCTTTTTTTGAGATGCAATTCACTTAACATAAAATTCAACACCTAACTGTGTACAAATCAGAGTTTTGGCATGTTCACTCTATTACACAGGTATCACTACTATCTAATTCCAGGATATTTCGATCACACCCCAACCCCCGCAAAGAAACCCTGTACTCATCAACAGCCAGTACTAATCCCACCCACCCTCTCCCCTCAGCCCCTGGCAACCACTAATCTACTTTCTGTCTTTATAGACTTTCCTATTATATTCCACGGATTTGCATTTGATATAAATGGAATCATACAACATGTGGCCTTTTCTGTCTGGCGTCTTCCACCTAGCATAAAGCTTTTAGGGTTCACCCATGTTTCCCCGTGTATCTTTACATGCATCCATTCCTTTTGATCGCTGAATAATATTCCATTGTATGGAGGATACCACATCTTATATGTCCATTCATGGGTCGATGGGCATTTGGACGGTTTCCACCTGGGGCTATCATAAATAATACCTCTCCGAACGTTCGTTCGTGTACACATTTTTCTGTGAGCATATGTTTTTAATTCTCTTGGATATGTACTTTGGAGTAAAACTACTGGGTCATATGGTAAATCTATGTTTAACTTTGGGAAGAACTGCCAAACTGTTTCCCACAGTGACTACACTATTTTATATTTCCACTAGCACTGTGTAAGGCAGAATCTGTGTTTGTAAAGGGCTGTAATTTATCAATAATCAGCATTTGATGTGCACAGAACTTATTGAGTGGCCCCTGCTTTGGTTCTGCTCCCATCTCTAAGGTATTTCCAAAATTTTACCTCCAGAGTCTGGATCATTGCATGTTAAGAGTCTCTCTTTAATACAACTTATGGAAACCCTGTGGGTTTTAGAAAAACATGACTATTTATCTATTAGACTGAGTATTTATTATAGAGCCGATATATTTACTCTTATTTTTCTATATTGAAAGATTTTTCATTTCTCTTTTTAATATTCTTTCCTCTCTTTCTTCCCCTCTTTTTCTATATCTAGGGTCTATTTTTTTCCCCATCTGGTAATTGGAATGTAGTACACTTAGATTATATTTCTAGTGGCAGCTACGCTTTAAATTTCAATAAAACCCTTAAAGTTGTATTATCATCAATTCTCAATTTCGGCTATAGAGCAAGCTTTCTGAATATCTTCTCCTAAAGACAAAGATTCAGCGTGGTATCATCCATCTCTGAATCTGGCTTCATTTCTTACTCTTCTCCAAGCCCGTATGCTCGGATTTTTTTTTTTAAATACCCTTTTAATTTTGGTTATTTAGTTCCTGCACGTGTTTGTTTTTTTTATGATTTTATTAGTTCATTAAGTTATATATAATCTTGGGGTTAATTTTGATACAATCACACGTGCATGGAATATGATCTGCTCCACTTCAATCCCCAGTACTTCCTCTTTCCCTCCCCCTCCCCTCCCCCGTTCCCTTTCCCCTCTTCCTTTTATTCATCTATCAAAAAAAAAAAAAAAAAAAAAAAACTTAGTGCTTTGTAGATACACATAAAGGTGAATTCACTGTGGTTTGGTCATGATTTGGTCAATTTCATTCCCTGGCTCCCCTCTTTTTCCTGTCCCCTCTCCCTCCCACTCAATCCCCTTCTGCTCCACTGATCTCCCACCCACTGAAGAATGGATTGGTGGCCTTCGCTGGTACATGGATGGAACTGGAAAACACGGTGCTAAGTGAAATAAGTCTGACTCAGAAAGTCAAGGTCGAATGTGTCCTCTCGTTTGCAGAAGCAGCGGGACCAAAATGAGGGGCGAACCACGGAGGGGACAGGACACATGCTCTGATATTTTTGACCTAATAATTTTAGCAAAATGAAGACTATTTCTATATTGGGTCATTTCTCTCCCGCTAACAAGAATTCGTGGACGCTGTCTTGTCCTATCCACTATCTGCGCTATTTGGCTCGGGTTCTGCGATCAGTCCTTTCAGGAAACTCTTTCTTAGATTCCTGTGGCTGTTCATTGGGTTGTCCAGGTAAAAGGCAAACGAGTGACATGGCATCTGGGTCCTCTCATATTTAAGACCTGTAGATTTTTTTTTTTTTTTACAAAAAGGATGAGATTACATAGAGTGTTTTAAGGCCACATGTTGGGTTTTTTTTTTTTTTTTTCCATCTAAAATCCTGACCTGTTTTCTCAGATTTTGGGGGATCTGATGTTGCTGAGGAAATTCCACCCAAGCCCGAATTGTTCATTTTCCTTTTTGATTTCCTTTTCAGACGCAAGTGTTCCTGTGATTCATCCTTGGTTTTCAGTGGTTTCACCAGGCAGTTTTGCACATATTCTCTACAAGACAGTAAACCGGGTCGTCTTTCTCAGTTGAGTCCTTCCTTCCTTTCAGGATTTCCTTGTTGTCTGATGGCCTGTTATTTGCGTTTTCATCTCTTACATCCTCCGGGCCAGACGGCCCACCGGTTGCTATGGTGAGCCTGCACTGCTAGCCCTCCTCTCTGTCCTGAGTCTCATTACCATCTTTTGTTTTTCACTTTTCCTCTGCATCCTCTAAGATTATCTGAAGTCCGTCCGTTCTCCCAGCTCTCTGACTGAGGTCTCTGCGGTACCAATTCTCTGCTTTGCTATTTCAATTTTTTACACTCGGCAGCAGTATTACTTTTTTCTTCAATTTCTCATCCTTGACCTGCTCAGGGTCCTATCTTCTGTCTATTCTTTGACCAAGGTTCTAGCAGGCCTGCAGCTGACCGGGTGAATGATGCTAGATGAAAATCTCCAAATGTAGCTGACAGTTAGATCCTCTTCCTATTCCCTTCCCATATTTGATGATTATGATTCTGTTGTTTTTTCCATGGGTTTCCTTTAGAAGCTTAAATAACATGCTACATCTTCTATTTCTATTGTATCAGCGCTGGATGGTGCCTCTTCACTCCACGCTTTGTAGAGTTGGGATATCTGTTCCCTTGCTCTTCTTCCACACTTCCCTTGCACACCACCCATCACCGCCATCCCAATCACCTTCAGGTGCATTGTAGCTTTTACATTGTCAAGACAGTTGATATTTTTATTCTGATCTGACGAGTAGTCAAGTCTTAAATACTTTGTCCTTAGGGTGATTCTAAAACCTGAAAATCATTAATCAAAATGATTATCACAGTGTAAATATTTCCTACGGCAAAAAAAATGTGTTAGAATTCTATTTCCTTCTTAGAACATCAATGTCAAGGTCCCTGGATCATTCAGAGAAGAGCATGTCTAGCACTAAAGTCAAGTGGAATCTCATTTATTTGCATCAATTGTTTAAAATGATGGGGAAGTTTCACTGGCTTCATGTTGAATATAGGTTGTTCTTATAGTTTTCACTTTTGCTGTTTTTTTTTAAGTCTTGTTTTTTATTTTTTCCTGGAGTTTACGATTGCATTTGTTTTTCTTTTTCAAGACACTTTTTTGTTTGTTTGTTTGTTTGTTACTGGGGATTGAACCCAGGGGCGCTTAAACACTGAGCCACATCCCCAGCCTTTTTTTATATTTTATTTAGGGACAGAGTCTCACTGAGTTGTGTAGGGACTTGCTAAGTTGGTGAGCCTGGCTTCGAACTTACGATCCTCCTGCCTCGGCTTCCTGAGCCACTGGGATTATAAGCATGTGCCACCAAGCCCATTGAGACACTTTTTACTTTTACCATGCTTATTTTTAGAAAACTCTTGATTGTAGTCTTTATCCTATGACATCCTAATATTTACCTCCCAAATCCCTCTGTCTACCCCATAATAAAATACTTGCCTACCTGAATGACTGCACAGTTTCCCTCCTGCGACCTCAGGTCAGTGCAGTGTCCTCCTGTTCCCTAGATCCATGTCTTCTTCTTCTTCTTGATTTAGTTTCTTATGTTCCAAGAAAACATACAGATACATTTTTAGGAATGAGGATATGCTTAAACATTACAATATTACAAGAAAGCTATGTGCTTTCCTCAAAAATGTGATAATTGCTTTAGCAAATAGAGTCTAATAATGTGTATATATGTGTGTATTTTATGTGCAGACACACACACAATTAAATATGATCAAGTGGGCTACATCCTAAAAATGCAAGATTGGTTGTCAATCAACTTAATTCACAGTATTAACAAATGAAATAATAAAAACCATAATATTCTCAAAAGATGCAAAAAAATGCAGATTCCAATACCTATTTATGGTAAAAACAAATAGCAAAAAAACAATAACAATAAAATTTTTTCCTCAAAGAAGAACAGAGTAAGCATCTTCAACCTCTCAATGATGAAACACTGAACATTTTTATGCTAAGATAAATTAAAAGACAAGGCACAGAACATCAGCACATTTGCTCAACATTGGTTCTACTCAGTGAGATACCTATCAGAAAGAAGAAACAGAACTGTCTATTTTGTAGATTAAACAATCATCTATGTAGAAAATTGTAAGAAGTTTATAGGAAATATGCTAAAATATGCTAAAATTCATAGATGAAACTAGCAGTCACAAGCTCAACATATAAAATCAACTAAATTTCCATGCTCTTGCAGTAAACAATTAGTGAAATTTTAAAGAATATCAAGCACAATAGCATCAAAAATGTGAAATACAAAGGAAGGAATTTAACAAGATATGTGCAAAATCTATAGACTAAAAACTACAAAATAAGCTATCAGAAGGTAAATAAAATTTTACATGGGAATGAATTCCAAGTTCATGGATCAAAGATCCAAAAGTGCTGTCAATTCTCTCCAAACAAATCTATAGATTCAATGCAATGTTAATCAAATTCTAACCGTATTTGGGGGAAAATTAGCAAATCTCTTGTGTTTATGTATATGCATATATATATCTTAATTTATATGGAAATGCAATGATCTAGATTAACTAGAATGATTGAAAAAGAAGAATAAAGTCAAACTCTGAATCACTCAAATTATGTGATTTCAAGGTTTGATAAAACTGCAGCAGTCAAGGCAATGAGTATCAGTTAAAGAATAAACTTCTGCTCAGTAGAATGGAATAGTTCAGAACTACATTCACATGAAGACACCCAATAGATTTTTGACAAAAGTACCCAGAAAAATTCAAAGAAGAAAGAATGGTTTCATTAACAAATGTGCTGGGAAAATTGAGCCTGTATATGGAAAATTTATTGACAACATTGATTCAAAATGAATTATAGAACTGAAGGTAAGAACAAAGTCTTGTGTATTCTAGAATAAAACACAAAAGAAAGTTATTGTGATGCTAGGTTAGGCAAAGATTTCTTAGATGAACAGAAGACCCAAAGAGATACAAATCATAATTCATTAAAGTTAAAAATTTTGGTGCTTCAACAGGGGATTGAACTGGGGATTGAACCATTTATCTGCCACACACACACACACACACACACACACACACAATATTATTAAAATGAATAAGGAAAGCAAGACTGGAACAACTTTTTTAAAAAATTAGTATCTGATATAGGACAAATACTCAAAATATAGAAGGAACCCATTCAGTGCAAAAATAAATATGAGGCTGGATGCATGTTTATAATCCCAGTTGCTTGGGGAGCTGAGGCAAGAGGCAAGACTTTGTTTCTAAATAAAATATTTAAAAGGGTTGCAGATGTGGCTCAGTGATAGAGTGCTTCTGGATTAAATCCCTAGTACCAAAATAAGTAAATAAATAAATAAATATGAGCAAATCTTTGAATAGCCATTTCACCAAAGAAAATATACAGATGGCAAATTGACATCTGAAAAGATGTTCAAAATCATTAGTCATTTGGGAAATGCAAATTAAAACCACATCCAGAACCATAGCATGCCAAAAAAAAAAAAAAAATGGGAAGCAACTAGGATCCCCAGAAATTGCTAACATTGATCCAAAATGTATCAAACCCTTTGGAAAACAGTGTGATAATTCCTTATAAGCATACATTTACTGTGTGACACAGCCATTCCCCTTCCAGGTGTGACTCACAAGAAATGAAACTTTCATTCACACAAAGATCAGCATACAACTGATCAGAGTAATTTCATTCATATCATCCCAAAACAGAAAACATCCCAAATGATCCTCTCCTGGTGAGCAGAGAGACACATTTTTCTATATTCTTACAACAGAATATTACACAGCAATGAAAAGGAAATGAACTACTCATACACTAAACAATATGAATAAATAAATCCCAAAGCATCATTCCAAAGGAAAGAGGCACCAAAAGACGACATATGTCATGATTCATGATGCCATTTGTGTGAAAATATGGAAACAAAAAAAGGAGTAGCAGGTGCAACTGTCAAGAGGGCAGGAGATCCTTTTGGGGCGCTGGAACTAACCTGTATCATGATTGAGTATGTGTTAAAATGAATTGACTTTTAAGGTGAAATATAGAAACTGATTGTATGTATGCAAATGTTACTTTTAAAGAGCTGATTTTTGCAAAGAAGGTGTCGCAGGTAAGATTTCTGAGTCTCTGCCCTTTTACCAACTGTGTATGGAAGTTCAGGTCAAGTTATTTACCCTCCTCTAGGTATTGAAAACATCGATTTTTAGAATCTGAGCGTTCCTTATGAAATCTCAAGTCGCAGTCTGATTCCCTTTCCTATGAGGTGGCTCTTTCCTTTCTTTAATTTTTTTATGGTAATGACATTAACAAACCCTGACTGAGAGTCTGCAGAGTTTCCAATCCTTGTCCTCACCTCCTGTTCCCAATGTCGTGGATCCTCTCAGTGATAATTCCGGCTGCAATGTCTTTCTCATGACTGTGGTGAGAACTCCAAGAACTGTTCCAATGTCAAGACGACTATCATTTGGGGGACATTTCTTCTATTGTTTCCTGGCCATGATTTTTTTTCTATCTTAGCATCTTCCGTGTTCTTCTAATTATACTCCTCAAGATAGGGATTAGACCACTTTGAGTTGATCCTTCATTTCTCTTCTCTCTTATCATCTCTCCTCTTTCCAGGGTTTTTACTGCTGCTTTTCTATGGGAGACCCTGTTTTTAATCTCTAAGACATTTCTTGCTTTCTGAGTGGTCCTTCTTCCCAAGGCTACAGTTCTTCGAATGTACCATCTTCTTGAAGGTCACTGAATGCACTTTTAGAATGTATGTTTGATCCTGCTTCTTATATTGGTATTTCTCATTTATCTGCTACACACACACACACACACACACACACACATACACACACACACACACCCCTGATGAGCCTTGGTTGTCTACTTCTATGGAAGAAGGATGGGGTAGAGGGTTGGGTTTCTCTAATTGGATCAGCAAAGCCAGTTCTCCCTGGCCTCATTCCTGAGTGAAGATTCTGGCTGAGAGAGTTCTTTGGGAGGCAGGGAAGTAGAAGTGGATTAGGGGAGGCAGCTAGTGGAAGGAGATGGGTAAGCCGCACTGGGGCAGGAGGAAGACACCGAATTCCAACTGAAATGAGAATTCACCCAGTCTCATACACTCTCATTCAAAAGGAAAAACTTTGAATTTCCAAGATAACGTGTTCCATTTGCTTGTGCTTTAGTGTACGGCCCACTTCACCTTAATCCTAGAAATAAAATCCAGCCACCCAAACTCTGCCCAGCATGTGCGAGGAGGAAAGAGACTATGGTGTCAGCTGGTATACTAGAGAGTCTACATTGATGTCCAACTAATCCACCTGCTTTGGACCAATCGCACTGCCCCGTCCTCTGGCAGAAAGGCCATCTCTGAGTCAGGAACTTCTTAGTGTCCAGCCCCACCTCCTCAACTCAGTGTGCTTTTTTGTACATTCAGGTGTGTGCTCTATTTTGAATTAAGTCATCCACAAGCACAGTCCTACCTACCTTTAATTCAGTCACCTTAGTTGAAGACCTGGCCCTCTGTTCCTTTCGATTTCACTTGCTTCAAGAGGTTTTGTGGACACCTGCATTGGCACACACCTATCATCCCAGAGACTCCTGAGGCTGAGGCAGGAGGATTGTAAGTTCGAGGCCAGCCTCAACAACTTAGTGAGGCCCTAAGCAACTTAGCAAGACCCAGTGTCCCAATAAAATATGAAAAGGGCTGGGGATATGGCTCCGTGGTTAAGCACCCTTGGATTCCATCCCTGGTGCAAAAAAGAAAAAAATTAAAAAGTGGGTTTTGCTTATTTGTTTTTCATTGGAGTTTTGTTTGCTCGTCTGTTCGTCCTGCTCTCTGTTCATCACCACTGGATCTAAGAAAATAAAAAGAACACAAACAACCATGCATTGCACTCCTGGAAAATGAAAGTCCTCTTCTCTTTCATCTTTTGCTCAGTGAAGCTGCTGCTGCTAATAGAAACTCCTGCACACACCTGCAAAGGTCACTGTGATGAAATGTGCTTTACATGCCGTGTGACCATTTTAAGGTCATTAAAACAATTTGTGTATTCTGTGCCTTGGTCAAATGAATCAAGATTATTTTTTGCAAGAGACAAAGATGGATTCCATCATCAATTTTTCTATATCCCTATTCATTTGCTTCTTGATGTGTCCAGGACTGAATGGTTCCTCTAAACTGTCCACCACAACTTGAGTTTTCCCACAGCAACTTTTAAAATTGCTTTATAGATTCAGATGCTCTTATCTGGGGGATAAAATTTCGTGACAATGCGGGCTTCATAGTAAATTGGATCTTTTATCAAGGTAGGATAATTACAGTCGATGAGATGACTCCATCTTGAGTTACACTTTTTCATATACAATTTCTCTTGGTTTATATATTCTGAGCATACACCTTGGGCTCTCTCTTTATCCTTATCTCTTTCTGACAGTTTTCTTTGTTGTTCCTCCTAAGCAGTAAAGTCTCTATTTCAATTTATGTTTTGATCCGTGACTAAGTTTGATCCCCATTCATCCACTCACTGGATATTTATTGAGAAGCTACTATGTGTTCCATCTGATATTCAGAAGTGCAAAGAGCTATCACAGCCCTTCGTTATAATCTATTTTTGCATCTTATTTTCTTTACTTAAAAACATGAATCTTTTGACTTTTAGTTTACACTGCAAGTTATTATCTTTGAATTAAAAGGGGGGAAATATAAGAATTCAAAATTTGTTCACTACTAAAAATGATTGGCAAACTAGAGCTGGAAGAGACCTTCCCTAATCTGATGAATAGTATTACCCTGAAAACATGCCTATAATAAACATAGACTTACTTGGTAAGATTTGGGATTTTTCTCTTTGAAATCATCAATGAGAAATGGGATGCCCAGTTTTATAACTTTACTCAATTACGTTACTAGAGATTCTGGCCAGTGCAATGAAACAAGAAAAGGAAATGAAGACACGAAGATTGGAAAGGGGGAAAATAGTCATTATTTACAAATGGTATGGTTGTATGCAAAGACAATCTAAAAGAATCCATAGGCAATTAGAATGAATGAAGAATGTAGCAAAGGTGCTAGATAGAAATCAATTTTAGTTCTATATACCAGCAACAAATACATTGTCAAAAATTATCAACATTTACATTAGCATCCAAGAACAATAGATGCCTAGAAATAAATCTTAAAAATGTACAAAACTTCTACACTGAAAACTATAACATACTATTGAGAGAAATTAAAGAAAATCTAAATAAGTAAAAGGATATATATATATATATATATATATATATATATATATATAGTGTGTGTATATATATATATATATATATATATATATGTATATTCACATATATATATATATGTATATAGTCACCAATCTTCCAAAATTGCTCTACTGCTTTACAGATTTGCTGTAGTCCCAATTAAAGCACAAGCAGGTCATCCGTGTGACAGTGATTGGGACTGGGGGGACCCCTTGGCTGCTGTTGAGCAGCCAAAGAAAGATAGGATGAATACCTGGGTGCTCCTTCACCAAGAAGCCCTCGGACAGAAAACTCACTCTCAACAGTACTGCCACTGCCAAAGGCAGGGTCCTCATGGTGGAGAACCACTGCTGCCAAGGTGGCATGGTCCAGGCAGTGTCCACCGCAGTAGTGGGAGAGCCTGGAATCACTGTCACCCACCTGGCTGTTGGCCAAGTACCAAGAAGCAGGAAGCTGCCTGAGCTGCTGAAGATGTTTGGTGTTGACAAGGATGTCCCTGCCCAGCTGTGGGGGCCTCGTGGTCAAGGTCTAGGGAGGGTCTGGAGTGTCCATGGGGAGTTCCACACATTCCTGAAAGAGTCTAGCAAAGGTGCTGAAAAACAATGCACTGAGAGGAGAAGTAAATGTGTTCAGAGAA
Organism: Marmota flaviventris; assembly: GCF_047511675.1. Classification (NCBI taxonomy): domain Eukaryota; kingdom Metazoa; phylum Chordata; class Mammalia; order Rodentia; family Sciuridae; genus Marmota; species Marmota flaviventris. The sequence goes on along the minus strand of NC_092515.1, from coordinate 20,231,406 downwards.
AAAAAATTTTTTTAAAAAAAAGGTGTGTGTGTGTGTGTGTGTGTGTGTGTGAAAATTTACAAGATGGTTCTTAAATTTCTATGAAAATTCAAAGGATGTAAAACTGCAAAGAAAATTATAAAAAGGATAAATAAATTTGAAGCACTCATACTACCATGTATGAAAACTTTTAATAAAGCTATGATAAATAGATCCATGTTATATTTGTGCAAGGATGGACCAAGAAACCCAATGGAATTAAAAGAGAGAGAGAGAGAGAGAGACCAGAAACAAACCCCACATAAATATTCAGTCATTTAGTTTATAAAAAGTGAACTATGTAGTATAACCTTTTCTGTAAATGGTGCTGGGCCAATTGGCTACCCAGATGAGAAAAATTAATTTAGACCCCTATTTCACAACACACATAAAATTAATCATAAATGGATTGAAGTTCTAAATGTAAAATTTTAAACAACAAAACTCCAAGAATAAAACGTCTTATAAATGTGGAATGCACAAAGAATTCTTAAACAAGAGACAAGAGAGAGAGAGAGTTTTAAAAAAATAAAAAGTTGTCAAAAAGCCAATCAAGGAAAGCCCAGAACCAGGTGGATTGTCAGCTGAGTTCTAGAAGACCTTCAAAGAAGGATTAACACCAATACTCCTCAAAATATTCCATGAAATAAAAAGGAGGGAACCCTTCTAAACTCCTTCTATAAGGCTAATATCACCCCGATATCAAAACCAGACAAAGACACATCAAATAAAGAAAACGTCAGAACAATTTCCCTGATGAACATAGACTCAAAAATTTTCAATAAAATTCTGGCAAATTGCATATAAAACATTAAAAAAAATAGTGCACCAGTATCAACTGGGGTTTATCCCAGGGATGCAGGGCTGGTTCAACATATGGAAATCAAAAAACTTAATTCATCACATCAATACACTTAAAAACAAGAATCCTATTATCATCTCAATAGATGCAAAAAAGCATCTGACAAAATACAGCACACCTTCAATTCAAAACACCAGAAAAACTAGGGATAGTAGGACGACACCTCAACATCGTACAAGCTGTCTATACTAAACCCAAGGTCAACATCATTCTAAATGGACAAAAATTGAAAGCATCCCTCTACAAACTGGAACAAGACCAGGATTGCCTCTTTTGCCACTTCTACTCAACATTGTCCTTGAAATTCTAGCCAGAGCAATAAGACAAGAGAAAAAAATTAAAGGGATACAAATAGAAAAAGCAGAAATCAAACTATCACTATTTACCAATGACATGATTCTATATTTAGAAGAGCCAAAAAATTCCACCAGAAAACTTATACAATTCATAAATGAATTCAGTAAAGTATCAGGATACGAAATCAACATCCATAATTCAAATGCATCCCTATACTTCAGTGGACGAATCTAATGAAAGAGAAAGCTACCCCACTTACAAGAGCTTCAAAAAATAAAATACTTGGGTAGCAAACTAACAAAAAAGGTAAGATACCTCTACAATGAAAATTACAGAACACTAAAGAAATTGAAGCAGAATTTAGAAGATGAAAAGACCTCCTATGTTGCTGGATAGGCAGAATTAATATTGTCAAAATGGCCATATTACCAAAAGCATTATACAGATTTAATGCAATTCCAATTAAAATCTCAATGACATTCTTCTTAGAACTAGAAAAAGCAACTATGAAAGTCACTTGGAAAAATAAAAAACCCAGAATAGCCAAAGCAACCCTTAGCAAGAAGAGTGAAAGAGGAGGTATCAAAATACCAGACCTTAAACTATACTACAGAGCAATAGTAACAAAAAAAATGGCATGGTATTGGCACTAAAACAGACACATAGGCCAACGGAATATTATAGAAGACACAGAGACAAACCCACATAAATACAGTTATCTCATACTAGACAAAGGCGCCCAAAACATTCACTGGAGAAGATAAGCCTATTCAATAAAGGGTGCTGGGAAAATTGGAAATTCACATGTAACAAAATGAAATTAAACCCCTATCTCTCAACCTGCACAAAACTCAACTCAAAGTGGATCAGTGACTTAGGCACTAGGACAAAGACCGTGTGCCTAACAGAAGAGAAAGTAGGTCCAAATCTTTACCATGTTGGCTTAGGATCTGACTCCCTTCACAAGACTCTTAAAGAACAAGAAGTAAAATCAAAGATCAATAAATGGGATGGATTCAAACTTAAAAGCTTCTTCTCAGCAAAGGAAACAATCAATAATGTGAAGAGAGATCCTACAGAATGGGAGAAAAATCTTTGCCACATGCACCTCAGATAGAGCATTAATCTCCAGGATATATAAAAAACTTAACACCAAAGACGCAAATAACCCAATCAATAAATGGGTTAAGGAACTGAACAGACACTTCACAGAAGAAGCAATACAATCAATTCAACAAATATATTTTAAACAGTTCAACATCTTTAGCAATTAGAGAAATGCAAATCAAAAATACTCTAAGATTTTCTCTCACTCCAGTCAGAATAGCAATTATCAAGAATACAAACAACAATAAATGTTGGAAAGGATGTGGGGGGAAAAGGTACACTCATACATTGCTGGTGAGAATGCAAATTGGTTCAACCATTATGGAGATTCCTCAGAAAAACTTGGACTGGAACCACCATTTGATCCAGCTATCCCACTTCTTGGTTTATACCCAAAGGACTTAAAATTGGCATATTACAGAGTTGCAGCCACATCAATGTTTGTAGCAGCTCAATTCACAATAACTAAACTATGGAACAAAACTAGATGCCCTTCAACAGATGAATGAATTCTTAAAAAATGTGATATATATATATATCTTCAGGAGAGAGTGTTAAATATATATGTGGTGTTAAATATATATATATATATATATATATATATATATATATATATATATATATACACACACACACACACACACACATACTAGGCTTAAAGAATAATGAAATCATGGCATTTGCTGTTAAATGGGTGGAGCTGAAGAATATCATGCTAAGCAAAATAAGCCAATCCCCAAAAAACAAAAGCCAAATGTTTTCTCTGATATTAGGATGTTGATTCATAATGGGTAGGGGGAACCTAAGTAAGAATAGGGTTACTTTAGATTAGGTAGAGGGGAGTGAAGGGAGGGGAGGGGTATGGGGTTAGGAAGAATATAGTAGAATGGATCAGATATTATTACTCTGTGTACTTATAAACTACAAGACTTGTGTGATTCTACATCATGTACAATCAGAAAAATGAGAAATTGTATTCCATTATACATGATGTATCAAAGTGCATTCTATTGTCATGTATATCTAATTAATACAAATTTTTAAAAATTACAAAAAAAAGAAGCCCAGGATCTGATGGATTCACAGCTGAATTTTACCAGATATTTAAAGAGCTAATACCAATAGTCCTCAAATTATTCTATAAAACTGAAAGGGAGGGGATGTTCCCAGTCTCATTCTACAAAACCTGTATCACCCTGACACTAAAATCAGATAAATATACTTCAAGGAAAGAATACTATAGACCAATATTAATGAACATAGATGAAAAAATCCTCAATAAAATATTAGCAAATTGAATTCAACTTCACATTTAAAAGATTATACATCACCACTAAGACATTTTCATCCCAGGGATACAATCCTAAGGAAAAAGGTCTATGTTGAAGTCATTATAATACCAGACCACAAACCAGACTTTACTGTGTTTTAGTAGTAACTAAAACCATATGGTACTGACATAAAAAAATAGACATGCATCTCAATGGAACACAATAGAAAACACAGAGACAAACCTACACAGCTACAATCATCTGATTTTTGACAAAGGCATAAAAAATGTACATTGGAGAAAAGACTGTCTCTTTATCAAGTGGTGCTGGGAAAAGTGGATATTCATATGAGAAGAATGTAACCACATCCCTCTCTCTCACCCTTTACAAAAATAAACTCACAATGGATCAAAGATTCACCTATCCTGACCAGAAGATTTGCAACCATTCAAAGAAAAAAATAAGGGAAACACTTAACGTGTAGATAGAGGCAAAGACTCCCTGAATAAGACCCCTCTAGCTCAAGAAATAGGAAGAAGAATCGGTAAATGGAATAGCATCAAAGTAGAAAGTTCTGCACAGCAACGAACAGATTGAAGAGACAACCAACAGAATGGGAGAAAATGTTTCCCCGCTACTCCTCCAACGTAGAACTGATATCCAGAATGTATGAAGAACTCAAAATCTCAATATTCAAAACCAAATAACCGAATCAATAAATCAGCAAATGAACTGACACTTCTCAGGAGTACAAATGCCCAACAATATATGAAAAAACATTCAACAACTTTCACCATCAAGGTAATGCAGATCAAAATTACACTGAGATTCCATCTCACTACAGTTGAAATCAGATGCATGGAAAATACAAATATCAATTAAACAAACTCTTATACATGATTGGTTGAAATGTAAATTAGTATAGCCATTATATATATACTTATATATATATTTTATATATAATATATATTACATATACAATATATATTATATATATGTAATATATATGTATTTATGTAATATATATATATTTCTTCAGTGTTCCATAACTTTCATTGTAGAAGTTTTTAATCTCCTTGGTTAGGTTTATTATTAGGTTTTTTATTTTGGTTTTTTTTAAGCTATTGTGAAAGGGATTGTTTTCCTGATATATATAAATAAAACTCCATTATATGTGTGTAACATCATACATATGTGTATATATAAAAATATATGTATATATGTATATAATGTATGTGTGTGTGTGTGTGTGTGTGTGTGTGTGTGTATAGTGGAGTTTTATTTATCTCTAAAGAAGAATGAAAATATGTCATTTGCAGGAAAATGGATGGAACTGGAGATCATAATTTCAAGCAAAATAAGTCAGTCTCAAAGAGTTCATGTGGAAGCTAGAAGGAAAAAAAAAAGGAAGGACTGTGAAATTAGAAGGGAGATGGATAGAGTAGAGGAAGAGGACTAGGGAAAGGACGGGGTGGGAAGAGGTACTATGGAGTGAAATTGATCAAGTTATGTTTTTATGTATGCACGAATAGGCCCCCATAAAATTTGCCATTCTGTATGATTTATATGCATTAATACAATTAGTAAAAAAAATTTTAAGAAGGCTAACCATGGCATGGTAGAAGACATATACCTACACATATAATATACAAATACACTCACCAACATATGCACAATCTCCAGCAAAGGGCTCTTATCAAAATATGCATATGGGACTCTTACTAGTTAATAATAAAAAGAATTTTAAAAATAGAAAAAAAAATAGGCCAAAGATATAAACAGATACTTTGCAAAAGAAAGTCTCTAAATGACCAATAAAACACATGAAAACATATCTCACAGTAATTAATGTAAATTTTAAATGTCATCAAAGAAACATCAATTAAAACTAAAGTACAATGCACTAACCATCAGAATGGCTAAAATGGGAAAGACAGAAAATACCAGTGTACACAGAACAAGTGCTTCTCTCATGTACCTCTTCTGGTGGTGTAAATTGCCACACTTTCAAAGACTACGCGGCAGTATCTACTAAACCCACACACATGTGTATCTCTGAGCCAGAAATTCTACTCCCAATCCGCATCCAACCAAAATGCACTTATATCTTTAATGGAAAACCTGCCTTAGAATATTCACGCCAGTGTCACTGATATTAATCAAAACCTGGGAAGTCCTCAAAAGACCACCAACAGCAGAATGTACAAGCGAATTGAGATGTAGTCACACAATGGAATGCCATCAAGTAAAGATAGCGGACAACCTACAAGACATTTTTTGAAATAATCTTAGAAACATATGAGAAAAGCGAGAAGAAAGAATGCATACTACATGACTCAATTTATGTTAAGCAAAAGTCAGGACAGAGATTCCCCTGGAGGGCAGCTGCTGCAGGAAGTAAGAGGTACTCCCTGGGACCGAGTCGTGCTCTTCATGTTGATGCCGATGTTTGCCCACAGCTGTGCTCCATTTGTGAAGATCCATGGAGCAGAACACACAGCCCTTTCCTGGATGTCAAACTTGGATAAACTTAACAAAAATAAAACATGAATGACAGCATACCCACCTTTATTTTTATAATGGATGGTATCATACACACACCGTTGAGGGTCGATTCTCTTTGTAAAGTGGAAATATTCATATTATTCTCCCACCACATTTCTAGATTTATTAATGCATTCAGAAATAGGTAGACCCAAACTATTCATGCAGGGTTTTTAAAATTTTTTTTCATTTTTTTAGTAGTCAATGGACCTTTGTTTTATTCATTTGTATGCAATGCTGAGAATTGAGCCCAGTGCCTCACACATGCTAGGCAAGCACTCTACCACTGAGCCACAACCCCAGCCCCTTCATGCAGTTTTAACAACTGTTAAATTATTTTATGTTTTGCACACTAATTTGCATTTTATTTTATAGCTGCACTTAGCCCAATTATATAGACAAATCTTCAACTGTGTTTTGATTATATGTTAGACTTTAGATATCTCACATTCTCCATTCCAGAAATACAGATTTGATTCACCTTTCATTTAACTGGGAAACCACTTTTATGAGATTCGTGTAGAAACAATAACCCCTTCACAATTTTCATCCTATCTGATATTATTGGTCTTTCTTTTGTCACCTTAACATTTTTATTTCTGATTATTGTCTATGTTTTCTATCTTGAGTTTGTGGACATAGTCATTTTTTTTCTCTCTCTCTCTCTTTTTAAGTCACTATTGATAGTGAAATAAACATCTTATTGTTATACCCACAACTTTGGCCTGAAATTGTCTTTGAATTTCTTTTTCTCTATTTATCAATATTAGAAAGGCATATTTTCTCTCTCTACTCCCCGCACCTATGAAAAATGATAGGTTCTCTCTCCTTTTCTTCATGCCGTCCTGTCTTGTATCTCCCAATCCTAGTTGATATATGTGGAATTTAAATATTTCCATTAAATAACTTGTTTTCTCCTTGCCATAAACTTTATAATCATATTTAGTACAATTACTCTGGATAAATGTTGTTTCCTTTCTAGTGCTTCGTGCCATTTCATTTACATTACATCTTCCCATTTCTTGAGTTCTTTATTATTTATATGCCCTTCATTCAGCTGGAGCAAATCTTGGAGCATTTTTTTAATGGAGGGCACATGGGTGGTATACTTTCTAAGCACTTTCATATTTCAAAATCTGCAAGGTTGTCTCGGGAACGATAGTTGGAGAGAATGTAGAACTGTTTTCAATTAAAAATAACCTTTTATTATTACAAAGGCAGCCAATGCACACAGTAGAAAATTAGAAAACAAAGATAAGTAAAAGAAAACAAAATCATTATATTTCTAATACTTAGAGATGACTACGGTTGAAATCCTGAACTCCATCTTCCCAGATCTATTTCTATATACATAAATGCATATGTACTTTTATCAAAGTAAGATCATACGGTACAAATTAATTGGTAGTGTGGGTTTTTTTTAAAAAAAATTAGTTGTAGGTGGACACGATATCTTTATTTTATTTATTTATATGTGGTGCTAAGAATGGAACCCAGTGCCTCATGCATGCTAGCTGAGCACTCTACTGCTGAGCCACAACCCCACCGCTAGTAATGTGTTTTTAGACTATAAATAAATACCTACCTTGATATAGGATTTTTCCCAAGCACGTGGATACTAAGTGGTCAGGATTTCAACCATTATAATACCATTTAATGCCCAAAGTGTACTCAAATTTCCCCAGTTGTCCTTTACAGGTAGTTTATCCCACATACATACAATCCAACTAACTACTCCTTTGAATTACTCCTAATCTAGAATAGGCCTTTTTAATGATGGTATTTGTGGGCTAGACTGGAACAAATTCCCCATTTTCTGGATTTTTCTGCTTGCCTCCTTCTGAGTCATTATAGGTTGAGGATCTCTTATCTGAAATGCTTGGCACCAGAAATGTTTTAAATTTTGAATTTTTCCTTTCAATTTTTAAATATTTGCATCTACCCTAATGAGATCCAGATATAAACAGGAAATTCATTTTTGTTTCACATCCACCTTGGACACAGAGTCTGAAGGTAATTTTATGACTTGTCACATGAGGTCAGGCATGGAATTTTCCCCTTGTAGTGAAATGTTAGTGCTCAAAAATTTTGTATTTTGGAACATTTCTGATTTTGGATTTTCAAATTGAGACTGTTCCTCCTGCATTGAGGAACAACTATCTTCCTCCAAATCTCTCCAAACACTTCCAATCTAGATCCTGTCGTTTAGCATTGCAGAAGGAAATTCAAGTAATAATTTGATTTCCACCCCTGCTTCCTAACTTTTTTTTAAGTCACAATAACCATCTCTTTATGACCCTGTTCACTAATTATGACTGGCATTTGGGTTTTCAGTGAGGTTCGATTTAAAAGCTAAGTATTTGATTGAGCTCAATGACTTTTTTTTTTTTTAATTTGTTATTTTGGGTCTGCTGTGCTATTTCCTTCTGGAATTTCTAGCACACGTGGTTGGAATCTCCTGGCTTTCCTCCCCGAACTTGTCACCTTATTATGTCTCAGTCTTGTTAACTTCTTCATTCTTTTTATCTGGGTCATGAGGAATTGTCTTCTAACTCATGGATTTAATAATGGACATAAGGCTAGGATTCTCAGTCTCAGTGAAGGACCCAGGAGAAGACGGATCCGTCCTCATTGAGTTCTTTCCCTGGGCCAAGTTCTGTCCTCGATGAGCTGCAGGTCTCACCTCTAGCAATCACCACAGCAGGATTCTTCAATCTGGATTCATATTCACCCCATTTTATGGATGATGAAACTGAGACACCATGAAGATATAGGATTTTCCCAAGCACATGGATACTAAGTGGTCAGAGTGGGACCCAAACCCAGGCTCCTTCTAGCTGTCTGCCCTGCTGGGCACCCAGATGGTCCCCGCACCTCCTGCCCCACCCCATTGCACCCTGTGACTGAGTCAGCACATCATTAGGCTCCTGTGCAACTCTTCTCCAGCTCAATTGCTCCAGCTGTAGAAGGCAGCCCACTGGGGACAGGCCCTCCCTTGGGTCTGATGATTTGTGCTCTGTATTTCGCAGAAATATTGTCAAGAAGTTGTGAAATGACTAACCACCAGCCCTGGCTTCCAGTTTGGACCCAGAATTCCCCCTACATTTACCTTCCCTCGGATACCTCAAGGGGAAATCTCGTGTTAAATACACATTCAGACAGTTGTTTTTTTTCCTTTTAATTTCTTCTCTCTTCTACTAAGAAATGTGTGCACTCCAATTACTTCACCTTCTTGCCCCAAAATGTCCTGTGCTTTCACAACTCATAGTAAGTAAAACTTCTCCACGTGGAGGTCAATCCAAGCACAACTTTCAAGCTATTCAAGCTGATCATGACCTTGCTATCTTATTCCCTATCACTCCCATTTACCTTCTTCATTTTAGGAAAAAACAAAAAAGACCCCATAATGCTCTCTTTGTGTTGTAGTCCCATAACTTACCACCTTATTGCCTTCTTCAAGTGAAAGACCCCTTCCCTCATCCCTGGATTTTGTTGCAAATCCTTGTCAACCATCTGTGGAAACTCAAATGCTAACTGACCCTTAGACACCCAGGCCCTCTGCCTCCCCAGATATCCCATAGGCCCTTTACCTCCATCTTCCTGGTGGCTGCTCTCAGTCAGGGTTCCCACAGAAAACAGAAGAGTTTACCAACAGAGGGACAAATTCCTAAGTGGTAAATTCAAAGGTCAGTGTAAGAAACAGTAGTCGGACCTTAAGGAATGAGAGAGGGCTCCCTCTGGGGCCTGGAAGGACAGACTCCTGCCTTGCCTTAAGATAGGCTGAGAATCCTCAGGACAGAAGGGCGACTAACTCAAGGCCACAACTGAGACAGGAACCCGTAGATTAAATACTCCAACCTCAGCGTCTTTCTTTCTCTCTCCAATCTCTTACCAGGGTTTCCCTTGGTCAGAAACCAACCACGAGCCAGTTGGCCCAAGAACCCTCGGTGTAATCCATTAGAGTTCAGCCTCTTACAGTAGAGGAAGGGGAAGACCAAATGTGAATGGGAAGACTCCCCTTCCCACGGTTCACAGTAACCCTCTGGGTCTGAGCTTTCCCACCAGCTCAGGAAGCTGGGCACCCCTGCATTTCTGTGCCCCTCTGTTTGTGCTGGTGGGTGTGTAGCCCGTGCTGTGAAGTTGTGTTGAATGACAAAGCAGTACTGACATGACTCACTCGGTTTGTTAATCTAGAGGTGAGAGAGGTTACCCTGGGTCACCTTCAGTCCCTCTTAGTGGATGGAGGGATTCGGATGGGGTCATGGAGAGATGCTTTGCAACATGTGTGTTAGTCCCCTCTGGTATTAAGCCCTGACACTGGTGTCATCTGTGCTGCAGTCTGAATGGGCTAGGCAACCCAGTCTCCAACCTCCTTACCAAGCACAAGGGGACCCCGGCAACAAGCAACTGACTTATTGTTCTCATGTTCAATCATCAATTCATGTCCTGATTCATCTATCAAGCACTTATTAAGCACCTAATTGTACAGCAAAGGTTTCAAACCCTACACCTACAAAAGCCAGGCTGTGAAGGTAAATGGAGGTAGTCCTAGTACAAGGACATAGGGAGCCACAGCGTGATGGGCAGAACATTCCCTTTAAAAGAGGGCAACCCCAATTGCAGTGGCTGATGGCCGCTCTGCAGAAATTCTGGCCTATGGTGGCCATCCCTTCTCTTTTTACTTTTCCCGAAGAAGACAGATTCCCTGGTTGATGTGAAATTTCTGTTTCAAACATAAGCAATTTGTTCCATTAAAAATAACAATAATTACTTACATGCACACCCCCCCCACCCCCCCGACACACATAACAATAAGAATTTGGTTGCAGGTTGAAATTGACCTGTGGAACATGAGTTTTTTGTCTACACCCTCTGATTTGAGGGAACTAGGACCTAGATGTCCCCGTAAAAGGAATAACCCCACTCTTTACGGGTAATGTCAATGCCAAGTGGGAAAGGAACATGGAAAGATAACTCATGATGGTCCGTCTGTTCTTTGCTCAGCTGGTAACCAACCTGGCACACCACCCAGACACAGTAGTGCTTATCTGAGGGTGACGAAATGGAAGAAGAAGGGAAGGGACATACCTAAGGGTGCACAGCTAATCAGCAGCAACATGCCATACAGAGGGACAACTCAGGACACAAGGAAGAGCTGACTCTGTTTGCATCCAAGATAAATTTTTGATAGAAGGAAACCCTCTTCTGGGGACTCAGCACTCTTTTGGTGTCTTTTGGTTTAGATGCATCCCCTGAAAGATTGGATAAGGTCACTGGCCCTTCTCCAGTGTACAATGTGGCCACAGAAAGTGACCCAGCAGCAGCGAAATCGCTTGGTCAGCTGAGGAAGGACGTCCAAGCAGAGAGAAGAAGCATCCCCATGGCCAATCCTCCCACACAGCCACAGCCCAACTGTGTCTCTCTTGGAAACCTGACTTTGGCAAGGCAACACGTGAGACTCTGTGATTTTGATTAGAATGACATCAATATGGGACCGTTACGTTTTTTTCCAAAGCAAAAAAAAAAAAATACTCCAAACAAAGAACAAAAGAGAACCATTGTTTACTTTTGCTCCCTTCTTGATTTCTGATATCCTTTTAGGCTACTGCCAAGTCCAAGTGGAAACAGCTCTTCTGATGTAATGACCAGTGACTTTGATCTGACGCTCATCAAGACATTCTGAAGAATTTCCAAGTGGAACCACTTGAGTAATGGTCCTGCAGGGGATGTGAGCTTTGACTTTTTCTTCTTTCTAACTTCACCAATAAATTGGACTCAAGAGTTGAAAAAAATAAACTTTTCCCAAGAAGTAAACACTCGTCATATACACTTGGAGTGACACTTTCTACCACATCCCTTTTTTCCTTATGATGAACAGGTATGCCATACCTGGGAGCAAAGGCTTCACCATTGCTACCCTTTGAACAAGTGGCCAGTTAAGGCCTTAGCTTTCTACCCATGACCTTGGGATGGACTTTCTGCTGTCACTAACTCCAGGCCTATAAACTGAGTAGGACTTCCAAGTCTCCCAGGGCCAGGCCATGTCTGTAAAACTTGTTGCCTAGTGTGGCCCTCCAGTTTATCAGTTACCATCCGGGCCACTCTGCAGACGGAAAAGGCATTGTTATACCAGGAACGTAAACATTAACCTTGGCTGGTCTGCTCCATCAGATACATGGTTAACCTACCTTAAAAAAAAAAAAAAATGGTGGAGTTTTTCCTCCCAAACTGACAGAGACCTATGCTCAGGGTCCCCATGTAGGAAAAGGGGAAGGGACTGGCTGGTTACTCATAGGTGGAGCAGCAGTGGCCTCAGGTACCCCCATTTCAGGGAAATCAGAGTAATTACAGAGCCACAGACATAGTACCCAGGGTCCCTAACATGCGACAAAGCTCTCTTCATAGTCCCTGGCTTTTTCATCTCTAGGCCAGTTTCTCTCACACTGACCTGAAATTCACTTTGAAATTGTCTATGAGCTCTCATGCACTCTCTCTCTCTCTCTCTCTCTCTCTCTCTCTCTCTCTCTCTCTCGCTCTCTCTCACTCTCTCGCTCTCCTCCCCCCTTTCTCAATCCCCCTACATGCAAGTGCATACTCACTCTTTGACATCAATTAATTGAAGTATAAATTATATCTAGTTTTTCTAGAAGTGTCCATGCAACTAATAATCTGCACAAGGACATGGCTGGAGGACTTTGAACCTGCTAAGAAAATGAAAGATCACCATCTGGACCACATTCCTGGGGCCCTTGGCTGGAAGTGACTGTTTCTACTTTGCATAGCTCCTACTGGTCCTCAGTTGTCTGCAATGCTCAAATGTGTCTAAAAGAGTCATTCTGTTATTCACATTACAATGGATGCTAATGATACTAGCTATGATGCGTGAGGTGTCCATTCTGGGCCAAGCATGGTACTAGGCTCTTACAACACTCTCTGATCCTTGTAATACTTATAAAGAAGATAGATCTATCTGCACCCTACAGACAAGGACACACAGGTTCAGAGAGGTAAATTGTCTTGCTCAAGGTCACACAGCTGAACAGTGCTAGAATCTTCTTCCCTTCTCCTTCTCCTTCTTGTTCTTCTTCTTCTTACAAGGAAAGGTTTATTTAGAGGGCTCACAGTTTCAGAGGTCTCAATCCATAGGAGGCTGTTCCATTTTTCGGGGCTCAAGGACAGGCCGATCATTCCAGCAGAAGAGTGTGGCAGTGAGAAGTGGCTCAAGTGACAATGAGGAAATAGAAACACCACTCCCCAGATCCAAAATATATACTCCAAATGACCCACCTTCTCTAGCCACACCCTACCCACCTTCAGTTTCCACTGGGTTAATCTGAGCTGAAGCTCTCATAACCCAATCATTTCTCCTCTGAACCTTCTTGCATTGTTTCACACATGAGCTTTTGGGGGACGCCTTCTGACAGAATCTACCAGAAGGTGATAAATTCCAAGCCACATCTTTGCCTTCGAAAATAAGTCTGTCCCAAGCAGTCTTGCAAATCACCGTTACGGATGGTCAAAAATTTTGTGAGACACTACTAAAGGGAGTTATGTTATTCTTTCTCCCTGAGCATTGGGGAACACAGTGGCAAAAAGGAGCAGACCCTAAAGAATATAGCATTTTTATTCTGACATCACATCAGTGTGCTCTTTCAGATGTCCCATTTATTCGCCAACCTACTGCTAGATGTTTTATAAATGCAAAAAATAGAAAATATAGCTCAGGAAACCATGTAATGTTTTGAGCTCATTTAAATCAGAAGGATAATGAGAATCCATAGCATGTTCTGGCATGTTTGCAAGATGTGGGTGCCCGGCTCATACCCCTCTGCTGTGGCTGCATACCTGAGGGCTAGTCACATTTCAATCAGTTACTCAGCCCCCTCCCAAAGCAAGGCTTCCCGGGCACCAGCAACTGTGCCCGTGACATCCTTAGCAGGATTTTCTGAGGTTCTCTATTTCCTTTCCTCTCCTCCCCAGCCCCCCGCCCCCCACTATGCACTGAACAGGGAGCCAGGACTTCAGGCTGACGCTCTCCACCCAGCGTGCCCCCGCAGCTCAGAAACGGGACACTGTGGCTTGAAAGATCAGGGAAAATAAATAGAGGGCCGGATTGAGTGATTCCTGGTGTGAGTCAACGTGGACGCTCCATCCTTCCGTTCTGAGCACACAAAGGGTGCTTAAAACTTTAATGAATTGAACTCTATGAGTAAGGGATGTTAATCATTTTAATTACCCAGCAGCTTGAAATCAGATATAACAGTCCAATAATGTATCTTTAAACGAATACAACCCTGCCCTATAAAAAATCCCTTCCAAACCCATTCTAATAATTTCTATTTATCTTTTCTGACGTTAACTGTTATCCGGCCCAGCCGGCCAACGGACAGCCTTCCCCTCGCATTGGGTTTAAATGCGATGCCGTCTAGTTTTTCAATATCATTAGCGTCCCCCTGGTGGGCAGAGAGCAAGGCAGTGGCCCGGTCACACTTCACTGCTTTATCTCTTATGACAAAGAGAGATGGTGCGCTTCAATCTGGGCAGGCCTGGGAGAGGGGAAGGTGGCCGCAAAGAACTCCCCCTGCTGCTGAGAAGCACCAAAGGGCCGCTCCATGTGACTTGCTAACAGCATGAAGGGGCAGACAAATAGATTTTCCTCTATATTTATAACCAGCATCATTCTTCCTTTCAGGGCGTTCAGTGCAGGTAGCTGTTTTATATGAAATGAACAATCTTTATAGACGTACCAGAGCCATAACAAGCCTGATTTTCAGCGAAGCTGAGGTATATAACTCTTACCGAATTGTCAGGCTACTTGCTCAACAAATCAAGCCTAACTTATGATGTTTGCCGTGTAATTTTTATTCCTGTTTGACTAGCCAACTACCCGGTGGTAATAGGATGTTAGGAAAGGGCAGTGGCGATGTTTGTGCATGCCGTGATTGATAGGCCGACTCCACATTTTTCATTTATATCTCCCGATTCCAAATCAGTTAAGTTTAGGAAAAATGAAACAAAGTGGCAAGAAAAATGTTTGCAGATTGCAGACCCGGCGCTCCCGCGGATCTGAGTTCAGCCCACATCTGCCGGGATTGTCTGGAAACATTAAGATATCTAAATGAAAATCAATACTATATGTGCCAGGCATTTACTACCAGGAACAAGCATCAAGAGACCTGAGCTAATCAGACTTCCAGCTTGCGCCTCAGCCATAGACTGAACCCCAGGGGTGTCCTAATTGCCCAGACTAATCATAGAAGAGTTAAATTTATAACCAAGAAAGACATCCTGTTTTTCTTACCAGTCATCATTCAGGAGCGGAAAGGTTCACCTGCGAGGTGGGTGCCAGATGTACAGTGGGGCCCCCCATTCAGGGGAGGACGGCTCCTCACCTGTCAGAGGAGAGGAAAGACGAATTTACCGTCAGCCGTAAAACCAGTGAGGCTCATTGAAGCTCTGGGTGGGAGAGAGTACCCACAGCTCACACAGGAACTGCAGACCTCCTCATTTAAGCCTCGCCACTTAACCCTCATGTTCTGGAACATGAAAGCCCCCTGCACATGTTGATCCCCGGTCTGGATTTTATCTAAAGGAAATAGCTCAGAAAAGCCAATTGCACCAGTGATGTTAAAAAAATATATGTATCTGTTTTCTTCCTGAGATCCACTCTAGGCTTTTGTCCCTTTGAGCCTCCAGAGGAGTTAATATCACTTGGCAACATGTATCTCCCTAATATACTGTACAAACAAGTCACTGATATTATTCACACTCCAACAAACTACAAAGTCACACAATAG
Organism: Marmota flaviventris; assembly: GCF_047511675.1. Taxonomy (NCBI): domain Eukaryota; kingdom Metazoa; phylum Chordata; class Mammalia; order Rodentia; family Sciuridae; genus Marmota; species Marmota flaviventris. The sequence goes on along the minus strand of NC_092515.1, from coordinate 20,215,510 downwards.
CTATTGGACGAGACCATACTATACTGCTTGAAAAACCATAATGTATCAGGGGATTGGATTCCTAATATTTGCATTCAAGATGCCAACTGTGAATATTATTTTGTACTATTTTCAACAAATTACACCAAAATATGCAAAATGTTTATAAGGCTCTATCTTCTATTTTTGGCTCCGGTATATTTGCAACTTAATAGTCCTTCAGAGATTTGTTTGTCTCCTCAGGAGAACTAGGAAAGTGGGAAATGCAAAAGAGAGAGAGAGAGAGGAGAAGGAAAGAGAAACGAAGATGCTTTGTTCATGCAACAAGTCAAGTTCAGCAAGTTTTTTCGTTAAGGAGCGGAGCCAGCTGTCCCACGGGACCTTCTTCAACAAGAAATTTAATAACATTATTTGGATTCTTTGTGCCCTGGATTTCAGATGTATTTTTAATGTGGGTGTCTTAAAACAAAACAACCGTTGTCAAATGCTATATTCTCTTCTCATCAGTTTAAATGGTTTCCTAGACAGTACGATTCTGGGAGCATCACAAGGGTTGTGATCAATGAGAGACTGTGCCTTGTGCTCCGTGGCATCCCCCAGGATGCTCAGCCCTTACTGGAGAAGGTCTGTCAGTTCTCTTCCCGGGAAAGGTGTCACTGTTCTCTGTGATGTTAACAGTGACAGCCTCTTGCCTTCTACGCCACCATATTTGCCTCTGTGTTCACACAACTCTGTGCAAGGGCACAATCTGCCACATCTCCCTTCTCGTCTTTCACCCCGTGACACCACCATCCCTGACCCCACCATGTCTGTGTGTGATTAGGGCCAATATGCAGAGCAGAATCCAGGATGAAGGAGTTTAAAATGAATCTGGGTTGCAGAGGGGGACCGTTTTCCAGCTGCTGGATATCAAGAACAAATCAAAAACTTTTCAATCCAACATGTTCTTTGGCAACGCTGTTAAAGCAAAAAAAAAAAAAAAAAAAAATAAATTATTAAAGCAAAAAAAATAAAAATAAATTATTTTCTAATATTCATCCTAATAAAACTAACCTAGGAATTGGGACTCACATCCTTGTTCTGTAACTGGACGAATCCCTAACAAGACTGAAGCTTCAGCCAAATTCATTACTTTCCCAGAATGAATAAGGTCAGGGGAAGAGATACTAAATGAACCCATCCATGTTCTTGGCCAGTTTCCACCAGGAAAAGTGGAAGAAAGCATCGTGCCCCCTCAGTCTTTGCATACATGATGGCCCTTCAGAATGCATTCAGGGTGAGATAAGCCAGTGTTACGTGCTTGTTGAACTGAAAGTCAGTTGCATGGGGCAGACCCAAGAAGACAGTAAGAACATCAAATGGACGGAGCAAGACAGAAATGAGTCTGACACCACATCAGGATGCTGCCCACTGGGTATCCTCTTAGAATTCAGTGCTGCCCCACCATGCCCCCCCAACACACACACATCAAGCCCTGAATCAGAGGCAGCCAAATCCTAGACAAAGGCCAACAGCTCCCAATCCCCCAGGGCAGAATTCCAGACTCATCCCTCATCCAGATGGGGCTTATTTTAAAAGCAGGCTGGATGAGACAAGGTATGGCTCATACTGCGGGGAGGTTAGGACTTCACAGACCCTACCTCCCACCTCCTTGGTCCTCCTGTATCATGCTTCTGTGACGGGGGTCTTGCATACATAGGGGCTGCATGAAACAGCCTGCATGGTTGACAAAACTCCTTGGGTCTCAGCAAAAGGAGACGTACAAGAGGACCATGAGGACAAAAAAAAAAAAAAAAAAAATCCAGTGGAGTTAGAGTTCAAGCAGATCCTAAGAGCGGCAGAGCTCCTGTTTTCTATGGGTTTGCCAGCACTGCTCCTAGCATGTGTGTTCACTGATTAAATCCTCATGGTAACCCTCTGAGGTGGGTCCTACTATCATCCCACAGGATTTGGCCAAGTCACCGAGTTGCTGAGGGACAGAATGGGGTTGCACCTGTGTAATCAGACCTGGGGTCCATGCTGTGAAAACTTTTGCTCTATTGTTAGAGGAAATATTGGGGACCTCAGGGACGAAGGCCAACTATGAGTAGGTGAGATGATAGAGTAGACCCAAAATAGGAATCAGACCAACCAAATAAATTACTAAAATAAACCCATGCCCGACAAAAAGCTTCTACATTCTGCCAAGCCAGAACGTCGCTTCATTAAAGTGAGCTTCATCGAAGAGGGAAGCCAAAAACAGAAATGCAATTAAAATGGTTTACAAGGTGAACATTTGGGGACACTCAGCGCTGTGACTCACTGGGCTTTGTCGCCCACTCAGGCACTGGTGAAAATGACTGGATTCAAGTATCCATGGTTTGGCCTTCAACTCTCCAGTAGGCAGAGCTTTGTGGTCTCATTACCATCTTGCAATTAGAAAACCAGAAGAACTGGCACTCAGAGAGTCTGCCTGTCCAGTGTCCTGGCTCTCCTGGAGGACCAGCTGTGCCCATAAGCCAATATCACCTGCCCCAACAGAGTGATGTTTCATTTGTAAAGTGACCCTTCTCTTGTCTTGGCTCTGGAGGAAAGGGGCAAGAGAGTAAAGGGACAGAGAGAATATTCACCCTGTGGATTGATTCAGGAGGAGGATGTGATTTGTTTAATCCTAATAAATCAGAGCATCCCCAGGAGGTGGAAGCAACAGGGGGATGTGGATGAGCCTCACAGCACACTGACCCAAGGCGGAGCTCCTGGAGGACTGATGTCCTCTTAAGCAGACTCCTGGAGAGATGGCCTGCATTTCTTCTGACAAATTAGAAGTGCCCTGAATGCAACCATTCCTCAGAAAACAGGCCTGATTTAGCAATATGCAAACTGCCATTATCTCGCTGCAAAAAAAGGACCTATTTAAGTAGGGAAGGCTCTCAAATACTGGCCACTGGAGGCAGCAGTGCTGAAACATAACCCCCCTGGACTGCCACCTCAGCTGGTCACTCTCTAGGGATAAACCATTTGCAACCTAATAGACAGGGTGGGCTTTAATCAAAGGAAAGCTATTATTTTGCCTCTGGTCACCAGGTGAGCTTTCCTGCACCCCTGTGGTCCTCAGACCCTCACCTCACCTCTGATGGCATAGCCACATTGGAACTACCTGCTGCTCCGTCCACCAGCTCCATCCCATCCAAAGTGTCTTGACCTGTTCCTGGCAACCGGAGCCCTAACCATCCCCACTGAATACCAGGACAATTATGAAACAGATCTGGTGACAATAATACCCCAAAGATGAGATGATTCATTTGTACAAAGAGTTCATGTTTAAAAACTTTACATGCAAAGATTACAACCTGTCATTATCTTCCCCAGAGATGTACTACCTTCTTAAAAAGTGTCTCTAATGAGATCTACAAATCTATGTCGAAGACAGCTTACTTTATTGTGTTTGTAAAGATAAAAATGTTTTAAATAGGTTATGGCTCCTGGGACTGATAGTCCCACCATGAGGGGAAGGTCATTTTGAAATGTTAATAAAAGTTTTCATAAAATATGACAGCGCTCAAAGAGTAATGTTTGCATGTAAAACTAACTATAAAAGTATAATTTCTACCAGGGTAACATGCAGTTTTTCTGCATCAAGATATTTGCCCAATCCCTCATTGAGCAGGGGTTGCAGTGTTCCAGCTGTTTTGACAGCTATGCTGGGATTGGATCCTGATTAGTCAGGGCTGCAACCCTCTTTCCCAATTATATTACAAACTTCCCTGTGAAGTGGAGTCTGACTGTTATGCGAATACACAAGCACTCAAAGTATTCAGCCTCCTGTAGACCAAGCTGTTCTCAGGCCAAAGGAGAAGCTGGCCTAAAAGAACAAACAAGAAAAGGTGTCCTGAGGCCTGAGCCCCAGTGGCTAGAGGTTCCTGAGCTAGTCAGGGGGAAAACACAGCAAATTGAAAACATCCGGGTGTTTCCTATCCAGTGAGCTCCTTCATGTTTGAAGTTAACCAGCCCAAAGCCAATATCTCAGAAGCATTTTCTAGGTGATAAGATAACTAATGAGACCAATCTATCCACTCTGTTTGCCAGATCTTATTGGCTCAAATCACCCTCGATGTTTCTATTAGGGCACTTGGGATTTGTGGGGACCCAGAGATGAGAACAAAACTCCCTACAGATGTCCAGGGCAGAAATGAAGGGAAAGCTAATACACACTGGAATCTGGGATCATGGATTTGGGGAAAGGAAGAGATAGGACCCGAGTCCTTCCTACAAAACATACTGGCTAAAACTGTCAACAAGAACTGTCTACCCTCAGCATTATCCGTCATTGTACCAGACATTAAGGGGCATGTCTGTTAGTCAGCTTCAGGTTACTATAGCAACATAGCTAAGATAATTATCTCATAACAAGGTTTATTTAGCTCTGGTTTTGGAAGCTCCAATCCGTGATCAATTGGCCCCATTGTTTTGGGCTTCTGGTAAGGGTGCCGGATGGAATGGCAGGGAGAGTAGGTTGGACCAAACCATTTTCTCCAATGAACAGGAAGCAAAGAGGAAGAGGACAAGATCTTGGTCCCATAGTCTCTTCAAGGGCACACCCCCAGTGACCTAGAGATCTCCCATGAGGCCCCAACTTCTAAACGTTCTACCACCTCTCACCCTGGCGGGTCAAGTCTTTAACACATGGACCTTTGTGGGGCATTGAAGATCCAAACCATAACAAGACCCCAACCCAGTTCATTCTCCTCCCTTCTCTTTCAAACATCCCATGGAATGTTCACCCAGGACCCTGGGAGTTGCCTGCCTTTCCCCTCCTCCCATATCTATTATTTGCCCCCCCCCCCCCCCCCCCCCCCCCCCCCGAGCTCTTCAAGGCCATTATTCAAAACTCCATTTTGAAACCACGGATAGTATTGTCTTGAGTATGTTCTCTTGAAACCTCCTCTTGGAGTACGATGGGGGATGCCACAGCCCTGAACTCGAAGGAGATCCAACTGGTGAGGGGGTCAGGAGAGGAAGAGCATATGAGGAAATATGTGTCTCAGGATTTTATGCCACTCTTCTCTGATCCTAGATGGGATCACACTGACTCCAGCCTCCCCCTGCTCGGTTCAACTCCACCCTCCCCAGAGACGGCTTCCTGACCATCTCATATACAACAGCCCCATCATTCTCGGCCATTCCCCCTTATTCTGCTTCATTTTTCTTCTTGGCGCCCATTTCTCTGAGCTGTTACAATATGGATTTATCTGTCTATTAATTCTCACCCAACCACCAGCATTGAAATGGATACTCTATGAGGAAAAGGACTTTGCCTTGTCCATTTGTCGACTCTCAATGCCAAGCCCTTGGCAGTGATTTAATAAAAATAGTTGCCCCCTCAATATCCATGTGGGACTGGATAAGGACTCCCCAGGGACACCAAAATCTTGGGATGTCCAAGTCCCTTATAAAAAATGGTAGGGTATTTTCATACAACCTATGTACATCCTACTTAAAATCACCTCTAGACTATTTGTTATATTAAATAAAATGTAAATATAATGTAAACAGTTTTTATACGGTATCTTTAGGGAATAATGAGAAGGGGGAAAGTTTGCATTTTCAGAACAGATGCATTTTTTTTTTATTTGAAGTATTTTCAATTTGCAAATGGTTGACTCCATGCATGTGGAATCTGACGATATAGAAGGCTGACCATTTTTGTCAATAAATGAATGAATGGATAGACGATAGTACACTGCATTTTCCCAGCTACAGGCTAAACCAACTTGTATCTGCCTATCACCAGAAAGATACCTCCTGCATCCTGTGTCTGGTGGGGAAAATCCTAATTCAAACTCAGAACCTACTGGCAAACACAGCAATATTTGGGACATGACCTTGTAGAGCCAATCAAAAGTCCTATTGAGGCAGTCTGGGGCTGTGTTCCTTCCGTAAAACTTCTGATCCAAACCTCATGAGAAAAACAATCTATAGAGATGTTGAAGGGAATGGATAACAGAACTTCCTCAGAGCAAGCAGCTCAGAGAAGCAGTAAACTCACTATGACCAGGTGTTCCATCTGAGGTTTGATTCTGTTAGGAATGACTCAGAAGAGATTGCAAAATGAGTGGGAGCTCAGAGTTCAGAATCTAAGATTCCTTATGACTTTGATATGTTATGATCTGTGGCAGGCAGTAGAATGACCTTCAAAAAGGTCCACACCTTAAGCCTGAACTCATAAATATGTTAGCTTACATAGCAAAAGAGACTTTGCAAATGTGATTAAGGGTATGAAGGCTTGATATGGAAAGATTATCCTGGATCATCCAGGTAGGCCCAAAATAATCATGTGAATTCTTTAAACAGGAGAACTTCCCCTGGCTTCAAACAAAAAGAAGAGGTGAAGACAAAAGAACAGATACACAATGATATTGGATTTGAAGATGGAGGAATAGAGCCCAGGAGCCAAAGCATGAGGGCAGTCTCTAGAACCTGGAACAGCCAGGAAATGAATTCTCTCCTAGGAACTCCTAATGGAACACAGTCCTGCCCACACCTGGACTTGAGCCCAGAGGGACCTGTGTGGGAATCTGGATTGACAGAACTGTAAGTTAATAAATTTGTGTCGTTGAAGCTATTGAGTTGTGATATTTGTTTCAGCAGCAATGGAAAACTAATACATGGTCTCACGATTTCTTGTCCAAAACAAAGAAAAACTATTGATCACACAACTCTGAGTCCCAATATTATTCCACTTTTATAAATGTTATAAATGAATTTCAGTGCTGGGGTATGCTTAACCTATGCTGAGCAAAGTAACTGAGAATACTAGGGAATAATATGTCAAGTTTTAGAAAGGGCACTTTGACCCAAGAAATTTCAATATTTAGTAAACTTAAATCCTAAAAAGCATTTTGTAGTACATAAAAAATAACTTGTAGAACCAGAAGTTAGTAGGGCTTTACATTTTCCTCCACTGGTGAGGTTTGGGTGACCTGCCTGAGTTCAAGCCCACACAGTCCCCTGTGTAAAGACCTCAAAGGTAGAGTCATCATATCCAAGGTGGGAACTAAGCTGGAGAAATAGGCTTAGAAGGAAAAGCTCATTAGTTTCTCTGCAAGGAACTGTTCTTTAGATAGTTCTTACATTAAGACAAGGGAATAATGCCAAATTCAGATTTTTGAGGAAGGCAATACTATCAAGATCAGCCAATTTCTAGGCCGTACTTGCATGGGAAATTTATTTATATCCCAACTCCCACCCAAGAGGTTCTACCTGCCCCTTTTAGAACCACAGCAAATATTTAAACAGGTTGACTTTCTATTGCCACAATCGCTTTCCCGGCTTGTAACTCCCTATAAGTTTATATATAAATACTATTTACTACTGTCTGCACATTCCACACAATGAGAAACCTCAGGTTACTTCATGGAATCCTCTGCAGCTTATTTAGACTGGGACACAAAGAGGATGACTTCTGCCCAGTACTCACCCTCCTCTGCTTCCTAGAAAACATGTCCTGAGGGAACACACACACAGGCAAGGTAAAAAGAAAAAGAAATAGGATCTTGCCCCAGATCCAGCTCAGAAGACGTCCAGTTGGTGGTAATTTCCAAGTCCCCAAAATATGTCATTCAAATGGCCAGACTTGGAACTTGGGTTCCTTGGGCCTTTGGGTCAGAAATCTCACAGTACTGAACCCAAAGTAGAAGTCTTGGAAATTGCTTCCATACCCATTGGAATGGTCAATATGTATAGATAGAGCAAAGGAAGGCAATGGCTCCAGTCATATCCTATTGAATTCGCCCATCTGATCCCTACAAAAATGAGACAAATCCTGAAGGATGATGGTGGACAACCTTGGTATAAGATGCCTGCATT